>NW_026706114.1:0-287111 GCF_029867415.1 Vicia villosa
TGAAGCTTCTTTATGCTGCGGCAAAGGGTTTGCTTGGACGTTTAGATTAGTATCTTTGAAGGATAGCATTCCGCTTTTCACTAATCGTTGGACGTCAATCTTGAAAGGGAAACAGTTCTCAATATTGTGACCTGGCGCCCCCTGATGATAGGGACAAGATTGGTCAGCCTTATACCATGGTGAGGAACTGTTTGTAGGATTTGGAGGACTCCTTGTCTGAATGAGTCCTTTTGCCAGTAATGTTGGAAACAATTCTGCATACGGCATTGGTACGGGGTCAAAGGCAGATACCTTGGAGCCCGATTGTTGTAATTTGGAGGTCGAACCTGCTGCTGAGGTTGCTGCGACCTTTGTTGAATTTGTTGTTGCGAGACTTGAGGTTGATAAGCTGGCGCTGAGTTAACAACCGGAGTTATTGCTGCAACTTGAGGTTGGAATCTCTTCTTGATTTTGTGCAAGACATTGCTGACATCTTGATCCTTTTTCTTCTGGAAAGAACTTCCATACTTCCTTGGACCAACAGAAGATTCTGGTTCTTTGTTCAAGCGTCCTTCTCGAAGTGCTTCTTCTAAACGCACACCCATGTTTACCATCTCAGTAAAATCACTTGGTGCACTTGCAACCATTCGTCCGTAGTAAAATGGACTTAAAGTTTTGAGATAGATTTTTGTCATTTCTTTCTCTTCAAGTGGTGGACAAATTTGAGCAGCAACTTCACGCCATCTCTGAGCGTATTCCTTGAAGCTTTCTCTATCCTTTTGAGTCATGGCCCGGAGTTGATCTCTGTCGGGAGCCATATCCAGATTGTACTTATACTGTTTGACGAAGGCCTCTCCGAGGTCTCGAAAAGTACGAATCTCTGAACTGTCCAAGTTCATGTACCATTTGAGTGCAGCACCAGTCAGGCTGTCTTGAAAATAATGAATGAGTAATTGTTGATTATCAGTCTGAGTTGACATTCTTCGAGCGTACATCACAAGATGACTTTGTGGGCATGAATTCCCTTTGTACTTCTCGAATTCCGGTACTTTGAATTTGTGAGGAATCTTAACATTTGGAACCAGACAGAGGTCTGCAGCATTCTTTCCAAATAGATCTTGTCCTCGGAGAGTCTTGAGTTCCTTCTGCATTTGCAGAAACTGTTCTTGGAACTCGTCCAATCTTTCATACACGCCAGCATCCTCACTTGGAGCGTGATGATATACTTGTCCGCCCTGCGGGGGAAAAGTATGCATAATGGGCTGTGGAGAAGCCATGACAGCAGATCTTGGAATCTCAGCATTCTGTTGTGCGAAACCCATTGCCGTTGCTCTTGGAACTTCAATTTCCAGAGGTTTGTAACCCTCCGGTGGACGCATATCCATGGTGACTTTTGGAGCTTCAGAAGCTGGAGGTATGTACCCTTCTGGAGTAAAGTTATACGGCATGCCCCAAGGTCGATCAGGCGGCATGGTATACTGAGTAATATGAGTAGAAACAATCTCGGAAACCACAGTTCTTTGTGGTTCTTCTGGCGTTGGTCGATTCTGCGCAACTACCAGGGCTTCTACCATACTATTGAGTCTTTCAACAGTACCTTTGAGAGTATTAATCTCTTCTTTGAGTTCTTCATTCTCTTGCTCAAAGTCTTCCATTCTTTTCTTGCGACTTGAACGAGTGTTGTATGGATGAGACAACTTGAAAGTCTTGGTTCACCTCCTTCTCCTCCTCTCTTTCTGGAGAAAGGAAAGTGACTATTAGATCCGCGACAATTCTCGTGTCAGTGCGTACGACTAAAGCGATGTATGATATGCAATTAAGTTATTATTTTTCAAGGAAACACCATAATTACGTTATGAAACATCAAACTTTTATTAATTAAGCGAAAACGCCGTTTTTACACACTTTGAAAATGGAAATACAGAGAAACTGAGAGAAAGGACTCTAAAACTTTGATGATGAGCCGACTTCACGTTCTAACATCTTCTTCTGTTTCTTGAGCTGAGCGTTCTCTGACGTGAGCTGATCGATGATCCAGGAAGCAGGAGGGATATGATGAGAAAGTGACGATTGTGTCACTTGTCGATCGAGTACTTCAAGTAACTCATCCTTCCTTCTTAGGATGTTTTGAATCTCAACATTTTCCGTGTTGACAATTCGATACTTGTTCCTCCAAGCATTCCTTTCTTGGCATACCTTGTTTAATGCCGCTTGCAGTTTTTCAACATCGGTGGAGAAAAGGTAAATTGGTTCCTTTAGGGGAATAGGTTCTTGATGTTGATATGGCATCCTGAGCTTGAATGCTCTGACGCGTACCCATTGAAGGTAAGGATCCAGGGAGATGCAAAGATGTTTTCCTAACAATCTTCTCCCTTTGCTGTGAACAAGACGCCAGGCTTGGGCAATTTCCTTCTTCAGCATGTTGCCATGATCGTCGATGTTCTTGAAGAACAGACCCTCCAATTGGATGTTACTTGGTATATTTTTCATGGGATATCCGTATTGACGACGGGCTAAAGCTGGATTGTAACTAATTCCTCCCTTAGTTCCAATAAGGGGTACGTTGGGGAAACTTCCACAACTGAAGATGATCTTGGTTTCGTCGTTGTCAGGACTACACCAATCAATGTCCGTATGAGTGAGAGACATGATTTTCTGTGACCAGTAAAGGCCATCCCTCATATTCCAGAAAGTGCTAGACTTTGGCAGGTGCGAAACGAACCATTCGTATAACAACGGTACGCAGCATGTGATTAATCCTCCTCGCTGCAGGTTTCTTGAATGCACAGAGTGATAAGCATCCGCAAGCAAGGTTGGAACTGGATTTCCAATCAAGAAGATCTTAATTGCGTTGATGTCGACGAAATCGTTAATGTTAGGAAACAAAAACAATCCGTAGATAAGCAAAGCCAAGATTTCCTCAAAAGCGCTCATATCTTGGATGCTGACGAAGTACCGAGCTTGATCAAACAGGAATTTGGAGGGCAATCCTTGAATTCCTCCTCTACTCACCATATGAGTTCTGATGTCGACTACGTTCAAAGGAGTAGTTGCAGCAATGATAACGTCATCAGGATTCTTTTCCAAACCGGAGTACGGATCTTGCGCGTACACGGGTATTCCAATCAGACGAGAGTATTCCTCTAACGTAGGCATGAGCTGATAATCTGGAAAGGTGAAGCAGTGATACGTTGGATCGTAAAACTGTACCAAGGTGGGAAGGATTCCATCCACCATGTTGGTATTGAGCAAAGGCAGAAGTTTTCCATACTTCTCCTTGAAAGCCTGGGGGTTGACCACCAGTTTTCCGAGCTTTCCCAGTTCCTCGACCTGGGGAATCTTGAAGGTGTATTTCCTAGCTGTCATACCCCAAAATTTGCCCATCACATTTTATACTCAAGCTCATTTGAATCTTAGAAGCTTAAGATTCGACTGAGTATACACTCTCCTAAACAACAGCCTTCTAACTAGGGTTTTCCCTCTCTCAAAGAAAAGTCAGGTTCTGATGCCTCCAATGGACTCCATGACCTCTCATATGATTCAAATGATCCACATGCCAAGTCTGAAAATGCTTAATTTGAGAGATATGAGCTAATACATTATAGGTCCTTCTAAAGGATCGCAAAAAGTCATTTTTTCTCAAAGCTCATAACTTGAGCATGGAATATTTAATCGAGATGAAACCAAAAGCATCATTTAAAGGACATTCTAAACTTTCTAGAATGATCAATAACACCTTCACAGGGCTAAAATTGAGAGAAATACACATTGCTAAAGTCGGGAAAGTTTAGAAAGGTATATGAAGTGCAAAGTGAAGAACTGTGATTTTTTGAACCCATGGGCCTAAAATATGGATGTCAAATATGTCCATGAGCTTCATAAGCATCCCTAAACTAACTACTTTATTTTTTATAAAATTTATCTCGTTTATTTGAATTTTTATTCATTTAAATGCAAATAAATTATTATAAAATATTGAAAAATTAGTTTTAATAAAGGATTTAATTTTCTTATCAAATCTAATCAATCAAAAGGTCCAAATATGCTACAATTTTCGTGACAAGAGGAGTAGGAAAGATTTGGAATAACATGAACCAAGAATAGAAAGAAATATGTGAGATTTTCTCAAATTTTCAAGTCACCAAGGAAAACAAATGTCCAAGCCCAAAAGGTAACCCTAATCTACTTCTTATATATACAAACATTCAGAATGCATCAAGGGACAGAGCTGCAGCCCTAAAACCCTAACATCAAGATGTTTCTCAAAACTTCCAAAAAACTTAAAAACTAGGGCACGCACTAAAATTCATGTTCAGGCGTTCTCAGGCGATTTTAATCACCTCACCATCATCCTGAGATGTCCAGGATTCGGTTCATGCCTTCATGCAAGCTCTGACAGTCCCAAGATGCTCTCCCTCGAAAACCATGGTTGTATCATCTTCTTTAGTTTCAAATCTTTTATCCATGCCATTTAAATGAATTTGATGTGTTCTTTCTTGTTCATGTTGATGTTTAGGTTGGTTCGGAACGTTCTTCATCGAGTTTTGATGCATCTATGGACATTCACCATTGTTAGGGCACAATGGAGCTTTCTCTTCGTGTTCCTATGTCCAAGGGGTTCTTTGCGAAACCGATTCAATAATCTTGACCAGGGTGCGATTCTGAGTAGATCTGGGCGATTGGTTTTGATGTTTAACGTTGTTTTGTTGAGTTGTGATTTTCTTCAGGAATTAGCTACGAATACTTGATGCAGAATCCGCAGCTAACAAGAGGCAAAATCGCAGCTATTGGAGGGGTACAATCAGGAACGATGATGAACAGTGGTGGGACACGCGCGGAGCATTCTGATTGGACAGTCAAAAAAATAATCTCTCTCTCCAGGCGCAGACGTTTTGTATTGGCCGGTCAAAAGTCTCCCTCCGTTCTCATTGGACACCAGCGCTAGTGGTGGGCCCCTGGTTTGACTGAGGGTTGAATAAGCCACGTTTTGCAAATATAATCTCTCGGCGTGGAATTATCTTCAACAAAGCTTACATGGTTCAGCTGGCAACGCTTGGAGTTCCTTCACCTTAAGGGAGGGGGTTCGATCCCTGCTCCCGCATACACTTTAGGGAATTATTCAGCTTCAGATCCCACGCGCGCTGCTAGATAAAGATCATCATGTGCCCTCCATCATCAGCCGTTAAATTTCCACTAAAGCCAGATCAGAGAGCTCAGGATGCACGCTCACCATGCACCATCAGGAAGGCCATACGCATGATCAGAGCTAAGTCATTATCCTTTATTTATTTATTTTTATTACTTTATTTAAATTTTAGTTTTATTTTCTTTTATTCTCTTGTTATAAGTTATTTCTTTATTTATCTTGACAAAATAATGTTATATAATTATTTTATAATTGTTTTTAAATCGGAAACTCGATTTTCTTTACAATCCTTTAATTTTAATTTTAATTTATATGCTTAATTAATTAAGATATTAGGTTAACCTTATAACTATTATATTCTATTCTGGCTCATCTAGCCATTTTATCGAACCTTCGATTCCATTAACCTTTTAGGGTTTGCTCAACCCCATTTGTTTGTCTTTTGGGGATGATATAGGGTTGTACCATAGTTACTGAATGTTAAATGCACTAACATTTCTCTTCTTCATTCCTAATTTTTTCAGGTTACCGTTAGGGTTCTTCCGCCTACGCGCCATATCAGATCAAAAGCTAAGTCCTTGATTTGATTATTATTATTTTAAATATTATTTATTTTTGCCTTACAAAATTAATTAGGATTTACTTTTAAATACCCATGAACGCCTCATACACTCACCATTATTTATTTTCCTTTGTAGAATTGATCAAGGGTTCGAGGAAGATCAAGGTTCAAGATCAAAATGATAAAACTAATTATTGATTTCTTTTATTTCCGTCTTTTAATGTCCCCCATCCCCGCAGGTGTTTATTGTAATAGTTGTAGGTTTTTTTTTTATTTTTCTGTCTTTAACTTTCCGCAATTTTAAACTGTGTGGTTAGTAATCTTAGGGAGTGCAAGCCTTTAACAGAAGTAGATAACTAATTACAAGATAAATATCTGAATTAACCACGTGATTGTTGCACCCACACACCTTTAGGGTAATCCCTCTGGTTGCCTTGTTGCCTTATTACTGTTGCCTTGTTGCCTTTAAATTGTTAAAATAGTCAAGCCCCTCGATTACGAGGATACCTAAAGCAAAGTTGCCTACAGATATTAAAAATCATCTAGTCCCTCGAAGTTGCCTCGGTAAAAGATGATTGTCCCGAATTGCTAAGGTATCCTCGCATGATGCCTAAAAAGATTAATGACTATTATATCCTTCCCTTAGACTACCTGCCCTCTTTATGGCAAGGGACAGTCTTATGGCGAAAGATACTTCTCTCGATGACCCGCACATCCAATTGAAAGACTTCCTGCCCTCTCATGGTATGGATAGACCCTTTCAAACGAAAGACTTAAAGAACACGAAAGACAAATATTAGGGTAGGTAGTTCTTAATTGCTTGCTCATATTCAAAAGTCAAATGCTTTTCACACCTCTTATTTCAAAACAATTTCAAAACAAGGCTACGCTTATTTACAAGCTAAAGTCCTTAACGAAATCTTTTACTAATCACACACGACACTTTTCAAACAATTCAAACAAACAAAGTGAGCTAAGCAATTAAGAGCCCATGGATAACCATGGATGCAAAGGGTGCCTTACACCTTCCCTTTGTATAACTTACCCCCCGAACTCAAAATCTTTCAAAGGTCTTTCCTGTTCTTTTTGCCTTTCCAATTGGATAAAATAAAAGTCGGTGGCGACTCATGCTTAACCGCGACATTTCAATATAAAAAGTCAGTTCACCGTATTACAGAACTGGCGACTCTGCTGGGGATGCTTTCGATTAAAAGAGGGGTTACCTTAGAGTTTAGGATTCACTTTAATTGTTTGATTTGTTTGCTTTATATTTCAAAGGCTGTTTTGGGTATTTACTTGTGTGAAAGATCCTAACCCGGATCTGAGAACCTTAGGTAAATGGCATGAGACCAAGGAGACTGCACAGCGTATACTGATGTGGTTGAACTGGTGGCCATCGTTAGTGTGACACATTGGTTTGTCCTGGTGTTCCTTGGGATCCGACTCGAGGAAACACTTGGCTGCTGCGTGGTGTCATTAAGCACTAATTCGTCCCTAGAACCCTAGTTGAACTTAACTTTGGCCTATTAGAAAGTAGCGAGATGGCTGGCTTTGGTTCCGACTGAAGTTGGTTGATACTCGAAGCTACACTCATATGGACTGGACTTTCAGGACCTTCTTGGTTGGTGATTCGATTGCCGAACTAAGATAAGCGCCTTCGAGAAAGGTCAATGATATGAGCTCCCTAGAACCCGATCTTTATCTAGGGCAGGTTGAACCAACTTAAATTCAGTGGGGAGGGTACTTACCTACAAACTCCAAGCAAGCCTCTAAACCTAAGGGCACTTGTGTGACTTGTTTGTGTTTACCACTAACCTTTGTTTCTTTGCAGGTTTTGTTAAAAGACTTGTTTGCCTTCACTATTCCATGTTGTTCCTAATAAGTTGCATAACATACTAACCTTTGTTTCCTTGCAGGATTCGCTTGTAGGACATTTCGTCCTCATTACCTTATGCTCTAACCCTTTTATTTCCTTGCAGGGATTGTCTGTAGGACACCTAGTCCTTATGACCTTATGCTTTACTTAATGCATTGCACTCGCATTACACCATGACATCATGACATCATAACAAAGCATGTTAACTAACCCTTTCAAGGATCTTAGGGATTTAGGGCGCACGATTTCAGGTACTCTTATCAAGGGCTGAATTTCTATCTAGGGGCAAGAGGATTTATTTTCCTCTGGCCACATATCTTCCAACTCAGAGACTCGATACCTATCAAGGGGCAAGAGGATAAATTTTTCTCTAGCCATGTACCTTCAAATTCAGGTATCCCGAATCAAAGGCGATGACCCACTCGATATGGTGAGCTTGATTCTCAAAGAAGGACGTTCAAAGACAAAATTCAAATTTCTTCAGACAAAGACGCGACCAAATCATTCTCTAAGTGTGCTATCCAAATTCCTAAAGATTCTTGAAAATACTGCATTTGCATTCATAACATCGCATAACAGGTTTCTTACAACAAGTATCTCATCCTCTCTTGCTGTTTACTTCAGCACAAATGGATTTCGAGCAGTCAGTTAAATACCTTCAGGCTCGGAACATCTGATCCCGAACTTTGGTTCCGAACTCGGCCAAGGGGCAAGAAGAATTGAGGGCCCTCCTATTCCTGGGTACAATTACAATGCGAGATGCGCTTATTATTCGATCAATCCTGGTCATGGCGTAAAGGATGGTAGACCATTGAAGCGTGCCATTAAAGATCTGATCATGACACTCAAATCAGAAAAGACCACGACAACGAAGTCACGACAACTGAGTCACGACAACAAAGTCACGACAACTGAGTCACGACAATTGAGTCACGATAATGGAATCACGACAACTGAGTCACGATAATGGAATCACGACAACTGAGTCACGATAATGGAATCACGACAACTGAGTCACGATAATGGAATCAAGACAACTGAGTCACGACAACAAAGTCACGACAACTGAGTCACGATAATGGAATCAAGACAACTGAGTCACGACAACAAAGTCACGACAACTGAGTCACGATAATGGAATCACGACAACGAAGTCACGACAACTGAGTCACGATAATGGAATCAGGACAACTGAGTCACGATAATGGAATCATGACAACTGAGTCACGATAATGAAATCACGACAATCAATTCACTCATATGATCCAAACGCTCAGGGCAATCGAGCCAACAAATTATAAATGCGAGGTGCGCGTACCATTCCAATATTCCTGGACATTACACAAACAAATTGCTGGACATTGAAGAATAAGATCCAAGAGCTGATCAATGACGGAGAAATCAAATCCAACTCTCCTAAAACTCCTGTGGTGATCACCGCTCCTATGCCTAGTCATGACAAGACTAATTGACGTCTCGACGGACGAACTTTTGGATCATTAGATCTACTTTCATTTGCATGTTCTTTCCTGTTTGTTTAAACATTTGACTTATGATAGACATTATCTGTTTTAATAATCATCATCAGTGCATTGCATATGTTTGTCTTGAACAAATTCTTTCGCTATCACTCATTCTAAGCTGCGTATTTACTTTGCATATATGATATTCAACTCCTGCTAAGCTGTAAGCCTTTGTGAGGGAGGATGACGAAAACGATACCGCAACCTCATACAGTATGCTTTTGAGCGGACTATGCTGACGATGTACAGGCATTATTTCAATTCCTAAACAGTGGAGATATAAGGATGTTAATCCCTCGTCAACCCCTTTGAGCCTAAGGAGTAGAAGTTTTCTTTCTTGCACAATTTAAAACCCTTGATCATAACCTGGGGCAGGGTAGTTCTCAGTTTAATTTGGCTGTGCATTCTATTTCAAGAAAATCGTTCATTACACCTTTCAACAAAGGGTTCAATCACAAGCGATCATCCGCACACATCAAAGAAATGTTGGAGATGTCAAAAGCCAATGATGGTTCATCAATCGTCAAGCGAGGCAGTCAATATCTTTCAAAAAAGAAAAAAAAATGAAAAAACATATATACAAAGAAAAGCCTGCTAAGTCAAAAATCAAAAAGATGACTTAGGCAAAAATCAAGGCATCCCGCTGACTGTAAGCTCAAAATAGACAGTTCAGAAAAAAGTTAGGGATATCAAAAAGATGAAAGAAGAGAGGTCAACAAACTCCTGAACAACACAATGTTGTGACTACCAAAAGGAAGAAGTGACTGCCATCTCAAAAGTTCTCTTTGCTTGTGAACCATCATCATTATCAAAGGTGCAAATCCAAAAAGTCTCTTGGAACCTGAATGCATAAGTTGAATTAACTGAGCTTAGGACTGAAGATCATCACGAAGGGGATGGGTACAATCAAATTTTGAGCCTTTATCCTTTGTTTCTTAAACCGTGAACCAAGCCACGTTACAACCCTTGAAAGTCCTAATTGAAGCATGGTTAGTTCGAAAGCATACTGTCACCAAAAAGGTATCCCGACTCCTTTAGGTTTACCAAAAATGTTGAGTTGATATTTCATTTTTACAAATGTCACGCTATTACAAATATCATGTCTTTACAAATATCGCGCTTTTACATCTCTTGTTTTAATGTTTTTCAAAAACTCAAGACAGACGTATGCATTGCATCTCATGAATTCATTATTAAACATATTTTGCTACATAATCTCAAATGTTAGCATCAGGAAGAATTTGCACATGGTATGGCTAATGACTCAAAGTTATCTCGACCAACACAGATTACTCCAAGAAGCAATGTCTTCTACGTATACAAGGGGCGTGGCATGTTTTGCCCAATCAATCTGGGGCAACCAAGTCAAGATTTCGAGAATCTCTCAAAGATGCAAAAAAAAAAAATCAGGGGCATGCATATAAGTAAATCTAAGTCTATTTCCGATCAACGTGA
Source organism: Vicia villosa (assembly GCF_029867415.1). NCBI lineage: Eukaryota > Viridiplantae > Streptophyta > Magnoliopsida > Fabales > Fabaceae > Vicia > Vicia villosa. Next base: position 10,542 of record NW_026706114.1, read on the forward strand.
GACATTGTCATGAGCCTATGATTACTGGGAGCATATCGCCCATAGTAAATATCTCATAAAATCCTCGCGAGGCGAATCTTTCCAAAGTTCCTGCTAACTGGGGCAAATCTATGCAAGTCCAAATTCAACATCTTGATCAATACTCAGTGGCGTGTCCTGAATCAAGTAGTAAGTTACTATGATACTGGGGGCAACTTTCCAGACACCCACATCTCCCCACAAAGCCACGTTCGTAAGATCATATCCCCACAGAGCAATTCTCAAGAAGATATCTTCAAACATATTCGTCTCGACAAAGACATGACTCCCCAACAGAGTTTACATCTCCCGCATTACCGGTCATCCAATATGTTGCTCTTCTCCAACATGGTTTATCTCTAAAATCAGGGTACATCAAGTCACTGATCATCTCCAAGCAGAAATCATAGATTCCCAGCTGAGCATCTTCAAGACAAGATCAGACAGTACAATTACAAGGACATAAAGATCTACTTTCTTAATCAAAGACAACATAAATCATATTCACATATCATATGTCATAAACATATTCATACATTGCATACATTACCTCATAATGAACTCATACATAACATGCAAAAGCTCTCGTTTATTTTGAGGGATTCATTACATAACCCATGCATCATGACATTGCATAAAGATTAACCTTACCTTTTTCAGAATACAGGTACCGACAAATGAACGAAATCTCCAACTTTCCAAGATCTAATTCAGCTACTACGAATGGTACTGACACGATCAACGCTCGAAGATCTAATTCATTTACCACGAACGGTAATGACACGATCACTTTCAAAGTCTAATTCAGCTACTACGAACGGTACTGACACGACAAAAGATCTAATTCAGTTATTACGAACGGTACTGACACGATCAAATTTCAGAGGTCTAATTCTATCATCACGAACGGTGTAGACACGATCACTGACGTCCACGGTCTAATTCAGTTACTACGAACGGTGCTGACACGACAAGATAATCTAATTCTATCATCACGAACGGTGTAGACACGATTATCTCTCCAAGATCTAATTCAGTTACTACGAACGGTGCTGACACGACAAGAGATCTAATTCCATCATCACGAACGATGTGGACACGATCAACTATTTCCTAAGTCTTATTTCAGTTATTACGAACGATACTGACACGACAAAAGATCTAATTCTATCATCACGAACGGTGTAGACACGATCATCTTCCAAAGTCTAATTCAGTTACTACGAACGGTGCTGACACGACCAACTCTCCAAAAATCTAATTCATCTACTATACGATCAACATTCAAACAACTACTTCTCAAACACTTCAGTCTCCACATCTGGATGGCATCTTTAAGCCCATCTCCGACAAAAAGTCCCTACTTTAGCGAGGGCAAATTTATGGGCATTCTAGTGTTCAATCCTCTTCTACCTTCAGATTCCGACTGGCGTACAAACCACTCCACATCTTCAGGTTTAAGAAAATTGAACAGGGGCAGCTGTCATACCCCAAAATTTGCCCATCACATTTTATACTCAAGCTCATTTGAATCTTAGAAGCTTAAGATTCGACTGAGTATACACTCTCCTAAACAACAGCCTTCTAACTAGGGTTTTCCCTCTCTCAAAGAAAAGTCAGGTTCTGATGCCTCCAATGGACTCCATGACCTCTCATATGATTCAAATGATCCACATGCCAAGTCTGAAAATGCTTAATTTGAGAGATATGAGCTAATACATTATAGGTCCTTCTAAAGGATCGCAAAAAGTCATTTTTTCTCAAAGCTCATAACTTGAGCATGGAATATTTAATCGAGATGAAACCAAAAGCATCATTTAAAGGACATTCTAAACTTTCTAGAATGATCAATAACACCTTCACAGGGCTAAAATTGAGAGAAATACACATTGCTAAAGTCGGGAAAGTTTAGAAAGGTATATGAAGTGCAAAGTGAAGAACTGTGATTTTTTGAACCCATGGGCCTAAAATATGGATGTCAAATATGTCCATGAGCTTCATAAGCATCCCTAAACTAACTACTTTATTTTTTATAAAATTTATCTCGTTTATTTGAATTTTTATTCATTTAAATGCAAATAAATTATTATAAAATATTGAAAAATTAGTTTTAATAAAGGATTTAATTTTCTTATCAAATCTAATCAATCAAAAGGTCCAAATATGCTACAATTTTCGTGACAAGAGGAGTAGGAAAGATTTGGAATAACATGAACCAAGAATAGAAAGAAATATGTGAGATTTTCTCAAATTTTCAATTCACCAAGGAAAACAAATGTCCAAGCCCAAAAGGTAACCCTAATCTACTTCTTATATATACAAACATTCAGAATGCATCAAGGGACAGAGCTGCAGCCCTAAAACCCTAACATCAAGATGTTTCTCAAAACTTCCAAAAAACTTAAAAACTAGGGCACGCACTAAAATTCATGTTCAGGCGTTCTCAGGCGATTTTAATCACCTCACCATCATCCTGAGATGTCCAGGATTCGGTTCATGCCTTCATGCAAGCTCTGACAGTCCCAAGATGCTCTCCCTCGAAAACCATGGTTGTATCATCTTCTTTAGTTTCAAATCTTTTATCCATGCCATTTAAATGAATTTGATGTGTTCTTTCTTGTTCATGTTGATGTTTAGGTTGGTTCGGAACGTTCTTCATCGAGTTTTGATGCATCTATGGACATTCACCATTGTTAGGGCACAATGGAGCTTTCTCTTCGTGTTCCTATGTCCAAGGGGTTCTATGCGAAACCGATTCAATAATCTTGACCAGGGTGCGATTCTGAGTAGATCTGGGCGATTGGTTTTGATGTTTAACGTTGTTTTGTTGAGTTGTGATTTTCTTCAGGAATTAGCTACGAATACTTGATGCAGAATCCGCAGCTAACAAGAGGCAAAATCGCAGCTATTGGAGGGGTACAATCAGGAACGATGATGAACAGTGGTGGGACACGCGCGGAGCATTCTGATTGGACAGTCAAAAAAATAATCTCTCTCTCCAGGCGCAGACGTTTTGTATTGGCCGGTCAAAAGTCTCCCTCCGTTCTCATTGGACACCAGCGCTAGTGGTGGGCCCCTGGTTTGACTGAGGGTTGAATAAGCCACGTTTTGCAAATATAATCTCTCGGCGTGGAATTATCTTCAACAAAGCTTACATGGTTCAGCTGGCAACGCTTGGAGTTCCTTCACCTTAAGGGAGGGGGTTCGATCCCTGCTCCCGCATACACTTTTGGGAATTATTCAGCTTCAGATCCCACGCGCGCTGCTAGATAAAGATCATCATGTGCCCTCCATCATCAGCCGTTAAATTTCCACTAAAGCCAGATCAGAGAGCTCAGGATGCACGCTCACCATGCACCATCAGGAAGGCCATACGCATGATCAGAGCTAAGTCATTATCCTTTATTTATTTATTTTTATTACTTTATTTAAATTTTAGTTTTATTTTCTTTTATTCTCTTGTTATAAGTTATTTCTTTATTTATCTTGACAAAATAATGTTATATAATTATTTTATAATTGTTTTTAAATCGGAAACTCGATTTTCTTTACAATCCTTTAATTTTAATTTTAATTTATATGCTTAATTAATTAAGATATTAGGTTAACCTTATAACTATTATATTCTATTCTGGCTCATCTAGCCATTTTATCGAACCTTCGATTCCATTAACCTTTTAGGGTTTGCTCAACCCCATTTGTTTGTCTTTTGGGGATGATATAGGGTTGTACCATAGTTACTGAATGTTAAATGCACCAACATTTCTCTTCTTCATTCCTAATTTTTTCAGGTTACCGTTAGGGTTCTTCCGCCTACGCGCCATATCAGATCAAAAGCTAAGTCCTTGATTTGATTATTATTATTTTAAATATTATTTATTTTTGCCTTACAAAATTAATTAGGATTTACTTTTAAATACCCATGAACGCCTCATACACTCACCATTATTTATTTTCCTTTGTAGAATTGATCAAGGGTTCGAGGAAGATCAAGGTTCAAGATCAAAATGATAAAACTAATTATTGATTTCTTTTATTTCCGTCTTTTAATGTCCCCCATCCCCGCAGGTGTTTATTGTAATAGTTGTAGGTTTTTTTTTATTTTTCTGTCTTTAACTTTCCGCAATTTTAAACTGCGTGGTTAGTAATCTTAGGGAGTGCAAGCCTTTAACAGAAGTAGATAACTAATTACAAGATAAATATCTGAATTAACCACGTGATTGTTGCACCCACACACCTTTAGGGTAATCCCTCTGGTTGCCTTGTTGCCTTATTACTGTTGCCTTGTTGCCTTTAAATTGTTAAAATAGTCAAGCCCCTCGATTCCGAGGATACCTAAAGCAAAGTTGCCTACAGATATTAAAAATCATCTAGTCCCTCGAAGTTGCCTCGGTAAAAGATGATTGTCCCGAATTGCTAAGGTATCCTCGCATGATGCCTAAAAAGATTAATGACTATTATATCCTTCCCTTAGACTACCTTCCCTCTTTATGGCAAGGGACAGTCTTATGGCGAAAGATACTTCTCTCGATGACCCGCACATCCAATTGAAAGACTTCCTGCCCTCTCATGGTATGGATAGACCCTTTCAAACGAAAGACTTAAAGAACACGAAAGACAAATATTAGGGTAGGTAGTTCTTAATTGCTTGCTCATATTCAAAAGTCAAATGCTTTTCACACCTCTTATTTCAAAACAATTTCAAAACAAGGCTACGCTTATTTACAAGCTAAAGTCCTTAACGAAATCTTTTACTAATCACACACGACACTTTTCAAACAATTCAAACAAACAAAGTGAGCTAAGCAATTAAGAGCCCATGGATAACCATGGATGCAAAGGGTGCCTTACACCTTCCCTTTGTATAACTTACCCCCCGAACTCAAAATCTTTCAAAGGTCTTTCCTGTTCTTTTTGCCTTTCCAATTGGATAAAATAAAAGTCGGTGGCGACTCATGCTTAACCGCGACATTTCAATATAAAAAGTCAGTTCACCGTATTACACTAGCTCTCTTTCTTCCGTAATCCATAATATAGATCCTTAAGCCCTTTCTCCGTTTCTCTCTTTCTCTGAAGTTCAAAACGTTCGTTATTTAGTTTCCTTGAAAAACGACTCGAAAAAGACTCTTTTTTTTTTTGTTTTTAGTTGTTTATTAATGAATGATGCATGAATGCATGAATGCACACACAAGAGTTTTAAACAAACATGGCGTTGAAGGGTATAGTGGTCATGAAGTCCAAACGCAATCCCCGCCCCAATGGTAAACTAAGGATAAGGATTTTTGTACCTGTAGAACGGGTTCTAGGGGTCTCAGAGTTTTTGCTCAACCTTAAAGATACGTTGATTGGTATCTATAAGAGAGTTTTCTCTGAGTGTAGTATCTGCGTGACAATTACTTCCGTAATCACCGCTCTACGTCCTAAAAAAAAGCTTTAAGTGGGGTTAATGTGTTTCTAGGTCCTCCTGGTACAAATCAGTCTCGGAATGCAGTGACGCAGTTAATCACAACCAGCCAGGCAAATCCCAAGAGTAGACTTGGAAACCAAGATTAGAGGGCCTTCACCGGGAAGACATCCTCCATCCTATCTTATGTTGCACTCAAATCCGGGTGTCATACCCCAATTTTTGACCTAAGATACCACCTCATATCATAGCATATGCATCATTTGCATCTCTAACAAATTGCATAGCTTGTGTTTGTTACTTGTGACTCAGCAGGATTTAATCAAGAAATCACTCATCAATACAAGTAACAATCAATTAGGGTTTTGTTCTCCCTTCATCTCAAAAGAACTATCTTCATCAACAATCAACATTTGGTCCTCAGAGATTCATTTCAACAAGCTCAAAGACTTTGAATCGACTGAATTAGGGTTTTGACTGAAGATAGCATACTCCTGACTTTTGCTCAGGATTTGACCTAATTACTTGGGACATGACCTCAAGACCCCAATTGCATCATTTTGACCTAATCCATTGGCTCAGAACATCTCCTACACAAAGATTGATCAGACAAATCCTCAGATCAGGGTTTTTGAACTATCAGGGACTGAAATCAGGGATCACATTTGGGAAACCCTAAAAATCCCCAGGGAGTCAATCAAAGGTTTCAATCATCTTCAAATAATCCCTATGGCAATATACAATGGAAATTACATCTCAATTCAAGACCTACAGGCATCAATTTCATCTGGTCGACAATTAGGGTTTTTGACCTAATTCACTGAACAACTGACTTTTTAATCAGGACATGGTGTCACAACTCAAATCATGGCTCAATATCCTCAAATGCTTCAATATAATCCATTCATACCATTCATTTGATGAGGATAGCGTGTTTCATTTGAAATCTCCAGAAACGCGATTCATCTGAAAAAGTCAACTGTACAAGATCACCATTGACTTTTGGGGAATTTTGGTCAACCATGACTTTTGAAGTTTTAAATCATCAATATATGATATGAGAAGTAATTTGATCAAGGGAAATCAAGAAAATCAATCAAGAATCAAAAGTCAAAAATTTGACTTTTCATACTTAGAAAATTTTTCTAAGTGTTTTTCATGGTTTTTTCCAAACTTTGGAAGGGAATTTCTCAAAATTTCACCTACAAACTGAAAAAAACTTCCAACATGAAAGTTGTAGATTTTGATCCAATAAACAACTTTGACACATATAAATTTTTTCCATAAGATCAACCATTTAAGAGATATGGTGCTTCAAAGTTGGTACTTTTTGAAAATTTCACTTAAAACTTCATTTTCTTCAAAGTTCATGGATCTTTTTCACCCATTTCCTTAAAGGTCTTGAAGAAACTTTCAACTAGGGTTTTGAAGTGTGTAACATGAGCTTTCCAAAATGTCCAAGAGCATGAAAAAATATGGAGTGTAGCTATGGTTTTGAATTTTGCCATTAGTGAACTTTTCACTTGAAATTTCAAGTCATTTTGCCAAAGTTATGAACCAAATTGCCAAATGGACCAAGTAATGATGCATAGAGGCAATAATTGGAGATATTTTTTCTGATTTGAGACAGATGGGAAAGAGATAAGAAGCTTGGCCAAAATAACCATGGTTTAGTTACTTTAACCATTTGCATTTAATGTGAAAGATTCCATTTTATCTCTTAAGCCAAATCACCATTCTTTGAGCAAGTTGCAAAGCTTTGTATTCAGAATCCATGGCCTATAAATAGAGGTCATTACCTCATTCAAAATCACACCAAAACCTCATAATCATAGGTTTTCTCTCTTCTTTCTTAAGTTACAAGTTTCATGAGTTTCAAAGAGGGAGAATTGCAATTTCCATCTCTTGCAATTTCTAAGCAAAGTGAGGGTTCTAACATCCCATAAACATCAAATGTGAAGTGTTTGATCCATCCACACACCCCAAAAACACCCAAAACTCAGAATCACTACCTCACTTCCATAATTGCATAACCTAAGCCTTATCATGCCAAAATCAATTCCAGGTCATTTCTATCCAAACTAACACTTCAAACACCATCCATATACTTCATATGAACTATCCAAACACTCATCATCAACCTGAAACATCAGAATCATCAAGCTCGATTCTCACTTGCTCCTACTGCAGATCGGGTTCCACCAACTGATCCAGATGTTTTCAATCCACTCCAAGCATCCAGACACCTTCCATATGGTCCATTGAAGCTATCCAGATCATCAAACAACTTCTGTAACACCTCTACTGCAGAATTCGATTCCCAGTTTGGCCGTTTTTGAAGGTAAGTCACTTGAACTTCAAACTCATATTTGCACGCATCATAAATGAAATATTGCTTTGCCATCATGTTTCTGCATACATATGGATCATTAACCCTCAATCAATTGCATCATAACTTGCACATACACGATTTCAGATTGAATCATAGAATTAGGGTTCTTCGTGTTCATCAGAAAATTAACCATCTTAGAGCAAAAATAAATGAAATTAAATGGTACCATCATGTTCCTGGTGAAAAATCGAGCAAGATAGGCTATTCACTTGATCAAAACAACACAGTTTTAGAGATTTTCAAATTTCAGTTGGGATTGTGTTCTTGGCGCGTTTTTTGGTTCAGAAATTTCAAATATCAATTTCAAAATATAATTAAATGAACGCGTATGTTTAACAAGCCACAAGCGTGGCTCAGTTGGTCCATGTTTTGTTCTGCAAGCGTGGGTGCGTGGGTTCAAACCCTTGTGGAGACAAAACCAATTTTTTAGCACCTATTTTCTTTCATTTTCTTCACAACTTTAACATTTAATTTAACCAATCAAATTAATTTATTTTCTCTTCATTTTTTACACACCTCTTATTTAATATACATATTTTGACAATATCAAAAAAAAATCACAAAAAAAGATTTATTTAATGTGTTTTTAATTAGGTTTAAAATGATACATTTTAAGTGTTTTTAAATACTTTAAATATTGTTTTTCATTTAATTTTCAAACCTAATCACTTGTAAATACTTTTTTGATCAAACCCTAATCACTTAGGTCTTAATTAAAACATTAAAACTTGTTTTAAACTTAATTAAGTTGACTTTTGTCAAATTCAAATCGTTTTAAAGCGAGCGATCGCGATTCTTTTCAAAAAACGATAAACCATTTCTTTTTGAAATTATTGATTAAATCTTTTTAATTGATCAAATGATTTTCAAAACGAAGTGGGGCCTCTCGAATATTAGAGAGTATAAGACCCACTTTTCTTTTTTCCTTTTACAGTTTTTCTTTGTACAGAAAACTTTTTCAAAACAATACTTTTCAAACTGTTTTTTAAAACAATAAATCTCACATCTTTTTTTTTCAAAACCATCCACCCTGTTTTATGTAAATAAAACAGGGGCCTCTCGAATATTAGAGAGTGTAAGTCCCATTTCTTTTCTTTTTTGTACAGTTTTTCTTCAAACAGAATAAACTCTTTCAAAACAAATCTTCAAACAGTTTTTCAAAAGCGAAACCTCGCGTCTGTAAATAAACAATCAACCATGTTTTGTAAATAAAACACGGGCCTCCACGTAGGTATAAGTCCCAAGCCCTTTTGTACATACCCATTCCTGTACATGAAATTAGGTATTTCATTGTACACACACATTTTTGTACATATCTTAATTTGTTTTTTAACTTTGAATAACAAACCAAAAATGAAGGTTTCTTTAAATCTTCCCAAAAATACCATGGGCCTCCATGTAGGTATAAGTCCCGAGCCCTTGTAAATACCTGTTTACATAGCTGTGAATAAACTCAAGTGGACCTCTCCCCGAGTGTGAGTCCCGAGCCCTGTGTATACAAATGGATCATGCTTACAGGTATATTTCCTTCATAAACTCCATTATATACACACTTTGTCATATATGTATAACTGTTCATATCTGTTCATGTACTTGTTCATGTTTGTTCATACTTGTTCATATGTGTGATTGTGTTATATGCTTGTTCAACTTAGTACAACACTAGGTTCCCCATAGCCTCCTATTGGGCTTCGTGCAAAGAATCTCCACTAGTTTAGGTTAGGACATAGAGTATGGTTTCCCGGTGAAATCGCTCTAAGAGCTCAGACCAACTATACCATGCCTCCCCTTGGGCTTTGTACAAACGAGTGACCCTCCCATAGCCTCCTCTTGGGCTTACAATGCAAGGACCCTCGGATAGCCTCCTCTTGGGCTTCGTACAAGGACCCACGGGCTTCTTATAAGCATCCCCAATATCCAAATCAAATACCCTAGGAGATTAGACATTTTTCATCTCTATGCTAGGAGTATCTCTTTTATATCATCACAAACAATCAATCAATCAATCAAACTTTTTTGCCACAAGGCTGGCTAATCAATCCAACTTTCTTTTTGCCACAAGGCTGGCTAATCAATCAAACTGTTTTACCACCGTACTGGATGATTAATCAAAGTTTTTGTCACAAGGCTGACTTCATTGAAACTTTTGCCACAAGGCTGGCTGATTAATCAAAGTTTTTGTCACAAGGCTGACTTCATTGAAACTTTTGCCACAAGGCTGGTTAAACAACAAAAACATCTTTATCATTCTAAGCACCCTAAGTGGCATGGCCCCGGGCTTATAATGAAAAGATTTTCAAACAAAATCAAACAGATGTATGTGATGATATAGATTAGATACATCTAGCATTTAGACGACATTTGTCTATTTTTCTTTGCTTCCACTAGCATAAGTGGGAACTACGATTGCTCTGACTTTCTCAACATCCCTTTGAGAATACGTAGGCACAAGGTCGATCCTTGGCGAGCAAAACAAAACAAAAAAAAAACCATTCAAACCTTAGCACCCGTAGACCCCGAGCTACAGATGCTCTGATTCCCTCTAAGGGATATGTATGCAGAGGATCGCGATGATCTTTGCGAGCATAATCAAACAAACACCTTAGGTCCCACCTATTTCACAACAGAACCTTCACCGTAGCATAGAATAAAAAACAATAAAGAACCCTGTAGAGTACTACAGATACGTTGGGTGCTAATACCTTCCCTTCGTATAACCAACCCTCTTACCCAAGATCTCCCCCCACTTTTTAGGTTATTGCAGCTTTTTTCCTTTTCCTCCTTTGGAAATAATAAAAAGTTTGGTCCGTACAAAAGAAAAATCATTTTTTTGAGCACTCGAGCCCAAAGAAGGCATCAGGTGTCTCATCCCGAAAAAGGACAAACGATTTTTCCCCGCGACAGAAAAATGGCGACTTCACCGGGGAACATCTTTTTATTGTTTCCAAAGGAAGGGTTAATTCTATTTTATTTTTTTCATTTCATTTTTTATATGTGTGGTTCTGGTTCTGTTACTTGCGTGGTTCTGTTACAAGTGATACATTATGGACAAATCCTAACCCGGATTAAGTACACATAAGAAATTAGGTGGAGGGTATAGTCATGTGCAGGCGCACTTGAGAATCCTTCCGCTCAGTGGAGGTTCCTTGTTGGTAATATATGTTTAGCATGTTTCGTAGCGAAGACATTATTACTTTCATTGAACTGTAGAAGCTGAGAGACCGTAGAACCCCAACCCATCCTGGCCTTATTAGGTTGTGGTGCAGAAACTATTCAGGTGAAGACTTGGATTAGTTGTCATGCGGAGAACCACACTCAGACGAGTTTTTCTTGAGAATATTACTGGCTCATGAGTTTAATTGTGGAAGGCCGGTAATATCCGAAAGAAAAATATAGACTCTGACGTATCAGTAGAACATGTTGTGCAGGTGATTAACTAGAACTATCCCATTTTTGGTTCTCTGACCTCATGCTCGTGACTTTGGACCTTTGAGCCTATGCGTACCATGTTTGCGTCACCATGTTTGTGTACCATGTTTGTAGTACCATGTTAGTGTTACCATGTTTGAACTACCATGTTTTCTTTACCATGTTTGAATATGTGGCATCCATGCATCCATGCATTCATACATTCATTAAAAAACCCATCTTTTTCAATAAAAACATGATTTTTCCAAAATTTAGAGAATTTTCTTTGCAAACATTATAGGATTAAGTTATGGAAAAAAGGTATACCAAAAAGTACGGTTTCAAAGCGCCTGATGTAGAAAGACTGATAGAGTTAGCATCTTCTGTACAAGATCCTTGTAATTTTAGGAAAAGTTATGGAAAGCTTTTGCCTATTTTGAACACTCATGTTGATGAAGGACTTCTCAAAACTCTGGTTCAGTTCTATGATCCCGTCTACCGGTGTTTTACCTTTCCAGACTACCAGTTGGTACCAACCTTGGAAGAATATGCCAATCTTTTAGGTATTCCTGTGTCTGACAAGATACCCTTCAATGGTTTGGAAGCCATTCCTAAGTCACATGTCATTGCAGCAAGTATCCACATGAAGAAGTCTGAAGTAGAGAGTAATTGGACTACCAAAGGAAACCTCCCGGGTTTAACTTCACACTTCCTGGTAAAGAAAGCCTTTGATTTCATCGAGACTGGTAGCATGATAGCTTTTGAAGCTACACTAGCCTTGCTCATCTATGGGTTGGTTCTGTTTCCCAATGTCGACAACTTTGTTGATATCAATGCCATAAAGATCTTTCTGATTGGAAATCCTGTTCCGACTTTACTTGGTGACATGTATTTCTCTATCCATCATAGGAATCGCCAAGGCGGTGGAATCATTGTATGTTGTGCACCATTGTTGTTCAAATGGATTGTTTCACACTTACCTCAGTCTCCTATTTTCACAGAAAACCGAGAAGGTTTGCGTTGGCCTCGAAGACTTATGTCTCTTACTAATAATGATATCTGTTGGTATACCTTGGCTCGCTGTGGTACAGAAACCATTGATAGTTGTGGAGAGTTTGCCAACGTACCCCTCATTGGCACGCAAGGAGGAATTAACTACAATCCGGTCCTAGCCCGACGACAACTCGGGTATGCAAATTCAGTTAAACCCATTGGTCCTACAGTGGAAGGTTATTTCTACCGAGAAGGGGATAATCCTAAAAGTTTGAAAGCGAGAATGGTGAGAGCTTGGTACGACGTCCGATGGAAAGAAAAAGGCGAGGAAAGAAATTGCATTGCCATGGACACCTACACTTGCTGGGTAAAGAAAAGAGCAAAAGAGTTCCAAATGCCTTATGCTTATGAAAAACCCATGTTTCCTACAGTGTCTCAACGACCCAATATTCCTGCTATGGAGGAATACCAAGACACTTTGGCTAAGATGAGGATAGAAAAAGATGCTTGGGAAGAAAAGTTTCGTAGCACTGAGGTGGAAAATAGAAAGTTGAAGAAAAGAGTGAAAGATCACGAAGAAACTCTCTATTATCAAGATGGATGGCTCATGAGCAAAGATGAGAAGATTCGTCAGAAAGACGCTGCAATCAAAAGGTACATCAAAGAAAGCAAGAAGAATCTTGAAGGTTCAACAAGCAACGCTCCGACTCCTGATGATTGGAAGAATATTGTTGACAAGCTAAGGACTGAAAAGGCCGAATTGAAAGCTCGCTATGGGAAATAAATCATGAAACTCAGGCTGCACAATGCATTTGGTTCTTCGTCTGATGAAGATGCTTAGGATTTGTTTAGTTTTTTTCATTTATTTACCATTTGCTTTTGTAAGGAGCTACGCTCCAATGTTGTAACATTTCCCATTATTGTAATAAAAAATGAATGAATAAAAGATTTGTTTGTGTTCAAATGTTTGCAAGGAAATAATCTTTAAAATGTTTGGAAAAATCATAAAACTTCTTTTTGCATACATCATTCTGCATATCGAGTCTGTTGTATAGAGTCTCATCTTTTGGATCTTTCTCCAATAGATCGTCAAGCTGTCGCGTCTCAAAGTCTCTCGACCGCGCTCGCAATCAGAACACAGATACAATACTCGTTCAAGCAGAAGAAGAGTAATGGAACACTCTGAACAAGAGAATATTGAGCTCCGTGGTACAGTGACCACTCTTCAGGAAAATTTGGAAAGTCTTATTACTCTGGTTGACTCCTTGATGGCCGCACAAAATCAGCCGCCGCCACCCAACAGTCAAGCAACGGTAACATCTGAAGTCACTACTCCAGTTTCTACAGTTGCGTTCGGTATTCCATCTTTCTCCATGCCAGAAGGTTGGGGCACGCCTTTTAGCTTTGGTACAGGATTTCGCCATAATTTCTCTGGGGTTCAAACAGCTACAACTGAAGCGCCTGCTACGCAAGGTTCAGCATTTATTCCACGTTCAGGGGTAACTTTTTCTCAAGTCACTATGGCACTTTCTCAGCCCACTATGACAGTTCCGACTCCTATGGTTCACACTGTTCCTTATGATGGCAATGAGATTTATCATGATCAAGGTGATAGCACAAATCAACGTAACCTTGTGGAAGATCTCCAAGAGCAGTTTAACAAGATTCAGCTGGAAGTCAAAGCTATCCGGGGAAAAGATTTGTTTGGAAAGAATGCCCAGGAGCTATGTTTGGTTCCCAGTGTACAAATACCAGCTAAGTTCAAGGTCCTAGACTTTGAGAAATACAAAGGAAGTTCTTGTCCACAAAGCCATCTCGTGATGTATGCCCGGAAGATGTCTACTTATGCAGATAATCATCAGTTGCTTATCCATTACTTTCAAGACAGTTTGACTGGTGCCGCACTGAAGTGGTACACAGGTTTGGATAGCACCAATATTCGAACTTTCAACGATCTAGGCGAGGCCTTTGTCCGACAATACAAGTATAACTCGGATATGGCTCCGGACAGAGATCAGCTCCGATCCATGGCTCAGAAAGACCATGAAGCTTTCAAAGAGTATGCCCAACGATGGAGAGAAACTGCTGCTCAGATTAATCCACCGTTAAAAGAGAAAGAGATGACAAAGATCTTCCTGAATACTCTCAGCCCGTTTTATTATGAACGCATGATTGCTAGTGCTCCAAGTGATTTCACTGAGATGGTAAACATGGGGATGCGTCTAGAAGAAGGAGTCCGAACCGGACGTCTTTCTAAAGAAGGTGGATCTTCAAGCGGAACCAAAAAGTTTGGAAGTGGTTTCCCAAAGAAGAAAGAACAAAGTGTTGACATGGTATCCCAAGGAAAGCCAAGAGGAAATGTCAATCGTCAACGACAGGTAGCTGCTATCGCACCAGCCGTTAATACAACACCGAATCCGGGATTTACTCCGCAGTTTCAGCAACAGCCTCGACCACAGGTTCAGCAGTTTAACAATAACCAGAACCGTGTACAAAGAGCTCCGCAGTTTGATCCGATTCCAATGACCTACACAGAATTGTATCCTGCTTTGATTGAAAGAGGTCTTGTTCAAACTAAAGCACCACCACCCGTACCGGAGAAACTCCCATGGTGGTACAAAGCTGAGGTCTCATGCCCTTATCATCAAGGAGCACCTGGCCATGATCTCGAGCATTGCATAGCTTTGAAACATGAAGTTCAGAGGTTGGTTAGATCTAATCTCCTCTCTTTCAGAAATTTGAGTCCAAATGTACAAGCAAATCCGCTGCCCAATCATGGAGGGCATGTTGTAAACATGGTGTATGGATGTCCTGGTCCATACCGAGTCTATAATATCAATCACTCAAGAGCCGATTTGGTACAAATGCACGCTACACTCTGTCGAGGGCAGAATTTTCGCCAGCATCACTATGGTTCCTGTAGCGTATGTTGTGTAGATCCTCACGGATGTTCGATTGTGAGAAGAGATCTCCAAATACTGTTGGATAATGGTACTATTCAGATCTACAGAAATAGGAACGAAAATGAAATTAACATGATAGGATGCTATCCGCATGAGCTTTTAGTCTCAGATATCAACTCGGAAATGCCTACAGTTAACGTCATCGTTCCTCATTTCAACATGCCTGAGCGCATGGAAGTTACCTATAACAAGCCGAAGGTCCCTGTTGCTCCTTTGATCATTTGTCTACCTGGACCTGTTCCTTATGACTCTGACAAGGCAGTTCCATACAACTACAATACCATGATAAAGAATGGACAAGAAGTTCCTTTACCTACTCTTTCATCTGTTGTGAATATCGCTGATGTGAGTCGAGTAACAAGAAGTGGACGTGTGTATACTCCACTACCTCCAAAGCAGCCTGTAGCTCCTGCAACCGGACAAAATCCTGTTAACACACCAGTGGGAAATCCTGTGGAAAATCCTGTCAGTAATACAAACACTGATGTTGGTCAATCCAGTGGAACCAATGTGAATCCTGATTTTGATGAAATTTTGAAGCTTATCAAAAGAAGTGAATACAAGATTGTGGATCAGCTTATGCAGACTCCTTCAAAAATCTCAATACTTTCATTGCTGTTAAACTCTGAAGCACACAGGGAAGCCCTGATGCGAGTCTTGGATCAAGCTTTTGTTGATCATGATGTGACTGTTGACCACTTTAATGGGATAATAGCCAATATAACAGCTTGCAACAATTTAAGCTTCTGTGATGAAGAACTCCCCGAGGAGGGTAGAAATCACAATCTTGCCTTGCACATTTCTATGAACTGTCAGTCAGACTCTTTGTCCAATTTGTTGGTAGACACCGGATCCTCCTTGAATGTGATGCCAAAGACGACTCTTGCTCGTTTGTCTTACCAAGGAATGCCTATGAAGTTCAGTGGTGTAGTAGTCAAAGCATTTGATGGTTCGCGAAAATCTGTTATCGGAGAAGTCAACCTTCCCATGACAATTGGTCCACATACATTTCAAATCACCTTCCAGGTCATGGACATTCAGGCTGCTTATAGCTGTCTGTTAGGACGACCATGGATCCATGAAGCAGGGGCAGTAACTTCTACGCTCCACCAAAAGTTAAAGTTTGTAACAAATGGAAAATTGGTAACAATAAGTGGAGAACAAGCCTTGATGGTGAGTCATTTATCCAATTTCTCTTTCATAAGTGCCGATAATGAGGAAGGAACTCAGTTCCAAGGTATCTCTTTAGAAGACGAATCTTCCAAGAAGAAAGCATCGATCTCTTCTTACAAAGAGGCGGTAAAAGTAGTGAAAGATGGAACTACCACTGGCTGGGGGCAAGTTGTGATCCCGACCAAGAATGAAACCAGAGCAGGTCTCGGATGTTCACCAACATTCTCAAACTGCACTAAGAAGGATGAAACCTTTTGTCCAATCAAAGAAACATTCATTAGTGGAGGGTTCCTTAACCCAATTCCTCAAGAGGTTAATGTCCTTATCGAAGAATGTATCGAAGAAGGTCTACCTGATCCTGAAGAAGAATGGAAATGTTATCTCAATGACTCGGGATACATATCTCCGGAAGAACCATATCCTCCTTCAGAGAAATTTAGTGCCAAAGAAACTGAGCCTGTTCCTGCAGAAATATGGGACACTTTGGGACAACCAAGTGGAAAATTTGATTATATGGTGAAATATACTGCACCTGAAAGTTACAAGATTGCGATTGAGGATATCCAACCAACTGGATGGGGAGATTCCTTTGAATATAATAGTCAACCAGAAGAGGCTTATCAGCCCTGTCAATTTTCTCAGCAGCCTGAAATTACCGAAAATTTCAACTACAATGTATCTGCCAAGGTTCATAATCTTGAAGATGGTTATTATCACATAAATGCCATTTTTGAAGATGAAGGGGGAGATGGTCCCGCAACTGACTCGGAAAGTGTCGCTGACAATGAGTCTCTTCATCCTGAAGACTGGGAAATACATCCTGAAAATTCTGAAGATTGTGACTCATCATATGCTCTTCAAGAAGTAGAAGAAGACCGTTTCAACTCTACAAAGAACAAGGTTGACAAACCAGGGCCTTCAAATCCTGCTCGACCAGCGGTCAATGTCAACACTGAAGATAACTCTGAGGAGAATTTTCCTGAATACATAATACACAGAGGAGTTCGTTGCTACTGGAAAGCTGTCGACGTTCCGAATGTTGTTCGCCGCTCAAAGTAATCACCTCGCTGTTATTTTGACCTCCTGCCTTGCCCAAAGCAGAGAGATGTTTTATAGGGCTTCGCTTTTAAATGTTCCGCCCAAATAACTTTGTGTATAGGGCTTTGTTTTAAAAGTTTCCCTCTTTGTCCCGCCCAAGACAAATGAGTTTGTGTTTAGGGCTTTGTTTCAAAAATGAATCATAAATAAAGTGTCATTTTGAATTCCCTACATTATGTGTTTTATTTTTTGCTTTTTTCTGGAAATGGTAATCCTAAAAATAAAAAAAAACTTTTCAAAAAAAATCTGCATACACTCTTGCATTCATAAATTTTCTGAAATAAATATAAATCATATGTGCAGATTTACTATTGATAAACCCATTGAATGCAATAACCCTATGCCCTCTCCCAACTTTGAGTTTCCTGTGTTCGAAGCCGAAGAAGAGGAAGAAGAGGAGATCCCGAATGAGATTTCTCGATTACTTAAGCACGAGGAAAGAGCCATTCTGCCTCACAAAGAGCCTTTAGAAAAGATCAACTTGGGTTCTAAAGAAGACAAAAAAGAAGTGACCATTGGATCGCTGCTTGATACTGATGTCAAGAGTAAATTGACAGACCTTCTCAAAGAATGTGATGACGTGTTTGCCTGGTCCTACCAAGACATACCTGGGTTGGATACCAATATTGTTCAGCATTATTTGCCACTGAAGCCGGAATGTCCGCCGGTTAAGCAGAAATTGCGAAGGACTCACCCTGATATGGCTAACAAGATCAAAGTGGAAGTTCAAAAGCAACTCGACGCAGGTTTTCTTGTCACCTCCGAGTATCCTCAATGGTTGGCCAACATTGTGCCAGTTCCAAAGAAAGATGGCAAAGTCAGAATGTGTGTTGACTACCGTGACTTGAACAAGGCCAGTCCAAAAGATGACTTTCCATTACCACATATCGACATGCTGGTCGATAACACCGCTAAGTTCAACGTCTTTTCCTTCATGGACGGGTTCTCCGGTTATAATCAGATCAAGATGGCTCCTGAAGACATGGAGAAGACATCTTTCATCACCCCATGGGGTACCTTTTGCTACAAAGTGATGCCATTTGGATTAAAAAATGCAGGCGCAACTTACCAAAGAGCAATGACTACTCTCTTTCACGACATGATGCATAAAGAAATAGAAGTTTATGTGGAAGACATGATAGCCAAGTCCAGCACAGAAGAAGAACATATTGAATACCTTTTGAAGTTGTTTCAACGATTAAGGAAATATCAGCTTCGTTTGAATCCTAACAAATGTACTTTTGGGGTTAGATCTGGAAAACTCTTGGGTTTCATTGTCAGCCAAAGAGGTATTGAAGTAGATCCCGACAAAGTCAGAGCTATTCAAGAGATGCCTGCACCAAAAACTGAAAAGCAAGTAAGAGGATTTCTCGGACGATTGAACTATATCTCCAGATTTATCTCTCAAATGACTGCTACATGTGGGCCAATTTTCAAGCTTCTCCGCAAAGATCAAGGGGTTGTATGGACTGAAGATTGCCAGAAAGCGTTCGACAGTATCAAAGAGTACCTGTTAGAACCATCAATATTGATTCCTCCAGTTGAAGGAAGACCATTAATCATGTACCTTACTGTGTTAGAAGAATCCATGGGTTGTATGCTTGGACAACAAGATGAAACCGGTAAGAAGGAGCATGCCATCTATTACTTGAGTAAGAAATTCACAGACTGTGAGTCTCGTTACTCCATGCTCGAAAAAACGTGTTGTGCTTTGGCTTGGGCTTCAAAACGTCTCCGCCAATACATGATCAACAATACTACTTGGTTAATCTCCAAAATGGATCCGATCAAGTATGTCTTTGAAAAGCCTGCCTTAACAGGAAGGATTGCCCGATGGCAAATGCTGTTATCCGAATATGACATTGAATACCGTGCTCAAAAAGCGGTCAAAGGAAGCATTCTCGCCGATCACTTGGCGCATCAACCAATTAATGAATATCAATCTCTCAAGTTTGACTTTCCTGATGAAGATGTCTTGTACTTGAAGATGAAAGATTGTGACGAGCCATTACCTGAAGAAGGTCCTGAGCCCGGATCAAGATGGGGCCTAATTTTTGATGGAGCAGTAAACGCTTTTGGCAATGGAATTGGGGCAATCATCATCACTCCCAAGGGTACTCATATCCCGTTCTCCGCCAGATTACTATTTGATTGTACCAACAACATCGCAGAATATGAAGCTTGTATCATGGGTCTCGAAGAAGCCATTGACTTAAGGATCAAGATCCTCGACATATATGGAGATTCAGCCCTCGTGATTAACCAAATCAAAGACAAATGGGAAACTTATCACCCTGGCTTGATTCCTTACAGAGATTATGCAAGACGTCTGTTGACTTTCTTCAACAAAGTTGAATTGCATCATATACCTCGAGATCAGAATCGAATGGCAGACGCCTTGGCTACTCTATCTTCCATGTTCAAAGTCAGTCACTGGAATGATGTGCCTAAAGTCAGAATCACGTGCCTTGAAAGGCCCGCCTATGTGTTTGCAACTGAAGTAGTCATCGATGATAAACCGTGGTTCCACGACATCAAACGCTTCCTTCAAACTCAAGAGTACCCACTTGGGGCATCAAACAAAGATAAGAAAACTTTAAGGAGACTTTCTGGCAGTTTCTTCCTGAACGGAGATGTGCTATACAAAAGAAATTTCGACATGGTTTTGCTCAGATGTGTGGATGGACACGAAGCAGACATGTTAATGCATGAAGTGCATGAAGGGTCCTTTGGAACTCATTCAAATGGGCATGCAATGTCCAAAAAGATCTTAAGAGCAGGATACTATTGGTTGACAATGGAATCTGACTGTTATAAACACGTGAAGAGATGTCACAAGTGCCAGATCTACGCAGATAAGATCCATGTGCCACCGACTCTACTCAACGTTCTCTCATCTCCATGGCCTTTTTCCATGTGGGGTATCGACATGATTGGAATGATCGAACCGAAAGCTTCAAACGGTCATCGTTTCATCTTGGTAGCAATTGATTACTTCACCAAATGGGTCGAAGCAGCATCTTATGCCAATGTTACAAGACAAATGGTTGTGAGGTTTATCAAGAATAACATCATTTGCCGATATGGTATTCCCAGCAAGATCATTACTGACAATGGTTCAAACTTGAACAACAAAATGATGAAAGAGTTGTGTGAGGAATTCAAGATTGAGCATCATAACTCTTCTCCTTACAGGCCAAAAATGAACGGCGCCGTTGAAGCCGCCAACAAGAACATTAAGAAGATCGTCCAGAAAATGTTCGTCACTTACAAAGACTGGCATGAAATGCTGCCATTTGCTTTACATGGGTACCGTACTTCAGTGCGTACTTCAACAGGGGCAACTCCCTTTTCTCTAGTATACGGCATGGAAGCTGTGCTCCCCGTAGAAGTTGAAATACCATCAATGAGAGTCCTCATGGAGACTAAGTTATCAGAGGCTGAATGGTGTCAAAGCAGATACGATCAGTTGAACTTAATCGAAGAAAAACGTATGACTGCTCTATGCCATGGACAGTTATACCAAGCAAGGATGAAACAAGCCTTCAACAAAAAGGTTCGACCTCGTGAATTTCGAGAAGGTGACCTCGTGCTTAAAAAGATCTTGTCTTTTCAACCAGATTCTAGGGGCAAATGGTCTCCTAATTACGAAGGCCCGTATGTTGTCAAAAGAACATTTTCTGGCGGCGCCATGACTCTTGCAACCATGGATGGTGATGAACTCCCATATCCTGTGAATGCTGATGCAGTCAAGAAATACTTTGTCTAAAAAAAAAACAAAAGAACAGCTCGGTAAGTCGAAAACCCGCAAAGGGCGACTTAGGCAAAAATGAGCGTCTCGGTGGACTGAAAACCCGAAAGGGCGGTCCAGGCAAAAATTAGAGACAATAAACAGAAAAAATTCATCCTGGTAGATTGAAAACCTGAAAGGGCAATCTAGGCAAAAATTAGGGATTAATGACAAAGTAACTGCATCAGTCCATACTTCGTCACCTGAGGAGTCTTTTTCATCAAAGGATCTTCGATCAAATCATTATCAATCTGAAGCGACAAACACAGTTGGAACTCAAAGTTGTTAAGGGGATAGTGGTTATTGCTTTCAATGTAGCCTTTTCCGCATAATTACCATTTCCAACTTTTGTAAATACTCCATGGAATCACGCCTTTAGCGGATTTCCATCCTATTAAATAAATTTGAGCCTTGTGCCCATTTGTTTGCAATCTCTAATTTCTTTTAGCTTGCAAAATGACGCTTTAATTGTGTTATTCGTTTTTGAAAAAAAAAAAAGAAAAAATAAGTTTTAAATGAATTTACTTCACTTTTCTTTTTCAAAATAAAAGCGAAATTTTCCTTTGAGTTGTGAACAACGGAAGGAACATCAGCAGTCGTCTCCATAGGATGAACAAAAGGATTCTCCCTGAAAAATTGTTGAGACAACGGTATTCTTGTCCCAGAAAATAATTCTTGAAACAATTACCCCTCGAGGTAAAGAAGCTCTTCTATCCCCAGTGAAGAAGGTCTTTATCCCTAGTGACGAAGATTTCCAATCTCCAGTGAAGAAGCTCTTCCATCTAAGAAAAGATGCTCATCTTCCCCAGAAAAGTCTAAAGCACGCAGCACCATCACCCGTGTTATCTACACCGTGTTGAAGAACATTTGCCAAATATCTGGTTGTATTGCGACGTCGGTCCCTCTCCAGTATATACTTCTTTGTCTGTCAGTATCACCAGCATGCATGCTACATTCATGACATTCATCATTCATACATATTTGCATCATTTATGCATTCTTGCATTTCCCGATGTTCCCTTGTTCAGGATATATCTATCCTTAAGAAAAAAAAAGAAAAAAAAAAGAAGAAGAAGAAAAAAAAAAGAAAAAAAAAGGAAAAAAGAAAAGAAACAAATATGGGCGTGTCATCTCTCCAAGTAGGTTGTCACCCATAAGCAGAAAAGAACATCTTCTTTCTCCAGTTCCCCACTGAGGTCATTCCTCGTGGAAGAAGGTTGCTTTAGTTTCTCCTCTCAGAACAAAGGAGGAAATCCCCAATTGAGTTCATTCCTCATGGGTACAAAGTCTTGTTTGACTGTTTCTTTCCAATTCATTCTTGATTAGAACCCTGTCTTTACCAGAGATTCAAATTCCGATTCCTCAAACAGAGTCGTGAAAAACAGACAATAAGCAATGGCCTCATCATCTGAGCAGCTTATGTCTCTTTCAAAAGCTTTTTCCTCTCAAGGAAATCAATCATGAAGACCATTTAACAATCAGGGTCTTATTACTGTTCACAAGGCTGAATAACCAGTAATTTCCCTAGCAAAGTCTCCAAGATCATTTTATCACTCGGCTGATAATTGATCATGTCTTCAGAACCACTATCACGAGGCTGGTAGTCGGTAACCTCTTTGTTCTGGTTATATTATTCAACAAGTCTATCACAAGGCTGATAGTCGGTAATATTAACCAAACCTTTGAAACTCTTTTTACCTTGTCAAGTCTATCACGAGGCTGGTAGTCGGTAACACCGTTTCATACCTTTCACCTTCGCATTATTAAACAAGTCTATCCCCATGCTGATAGTCGGTAATGTCGATAGGTAAGCTTTTCTTACAAAGCTATCATTCCCAGGAAAAGCATACACTTGCTTTCCCGATAAAACGGATTCTCTTCCTAAGAATGGATTGAGGCATCCTTCCTAATCTCTTTTCCCCAGCGGAGTCAGTTTTGATATTCCCTCGGTGAAGATATCCTTGCATCATTCGCAATTTTGGTATCTTAGGTCCAAAATTCGCGTCTTCTGATATTTAAGTCTCTTCCACCCTATCAAAACGAAGATTTTCAATCTTCATGTCTCAGGTTGAAGAAACTTAAATAGGGGCATCTGTCATACCCCAATTTTTGACCTAAGATACCACCTCATATCATAGCATATGCATCATTTGCATCTCTAACAAATTGCATAGCTTGTGTTTGTTACTTGTGACTCAGCAGGATTTAATCAAGAAATCACTCATGAATACAAGTAACAATCAATTAGGGTTTTGTTCTCCCTTCATCTCAAAAGAACTATCTTCATCAACAATCAACATTTGGTCCTCAGAGATTCATTTCAACAAGCTCAAAGACTTTGAATCGACTGAATTAGGGTTTTGACTGAAGATAGCATACTCCTGACTTTTGCTCAGGATTTGACCTAATTACTTGGGACATGACCTCAAGACCCCAAGTGCATCATTTTGACCTAATCCATTGGCTCAGAACATCTCCTACACAAAGATTGATCAGACAAATCCTCAGATCAGGGTTTTTGAACTATCGGGGACTGAAATCAGGGATCACATTTGGGAAACCCTAAAAATACCCAGGGAGTCAATCAAAGGTTTCAATCATCTTCAAATAATCCCTATGGCAATATACAATGGAAATTACATCTCAATTCAAGACCTACAGGCATCAATTTCATCTGGTCGACAATTAGGGTTTTTGACCTAATTCACTGAACAACTGACTTTTTAATCAGGACATGGTGTCACAACTCAAATCATGGCTCAATATCCTCAAATGCTTCAATATAATCCATTCATACCATTCATTTGATGAGGATAGCCTGTTTCATTTGAAATCTCCAGAAACGCGATTCATCTGAAAAAGTCAACTGTACAAGATCACCATTGACTTTTGGGGAATTTTGGTCAACCATGACTTTTGAAGTTTTAAATCATCAATATATGATATGAGAAGTCATTTGATCAAGGGAAATCAAGAAAATCAATCAAGAATCAAAAGTCAAAAATTTGACTTTTCATACTTAGAAAATTTTTCTAAGTGTTTTTCATGGTTTTTTCCAAACTTTGGAAGGGAATTTCTCAAAATTTCACCTACAAACTGAAAAAAACTTCCAACATGAAAGTTGTAGATTTTGATCCAATAAACAACTTTGACACATATAAATTTTTTCCATAAGATCAACCATTTAAGAGATATGGTGCTTCAAAGTTGGTACTTTTTGAAAATTTCACTTAAAACTTCATTTTCTTCAAAGTTCATGGATCTTTTTCACCCATTTCCTTAAAGGTCTTGAAGAAACTTTCAACTAGGGTTTTGAAGTGTGTAACATGAGCTTTCCAAAATGTCCAAGAGCATGAAAAAATATGGAGTGTAGCTATGGTTTTGAATTTTGCCATTAGTGAACTTTTCACTTGAAATTTCAAGTCATTTTGCCAAAGTTATGAACCAAATTGCCAAATGGACCAAGTAATGATGCATAGAGGCAATAATTGGAGATATTTTTTCTGATTTGAGACAGATGGGAAAGAGATAAGAAGCTTGGCCAAAATAACCATGGTTTAGTTACTTTAACCATTTGCATTTAATGTGAAAGATTCCATTTTATCTCTTAAGCCAAATCACCATTCTTTGAGCAAGTTGCAAAGCTTTGTATTCAGAATCCATGGCCTATAAATAGAGGTCATTACCTCATTCAAAATCACACCAAAACCTCATAATCATAGGTTTTCTCTCTTCTTTCTTAAGTTACAAGTTTCATGAGTTTCAAAGAGGGAGAATTGCAATTTCCATCTCTTGCAATTTCTAAGCAAAGTGAGGGTTCTAACATCCCATAAACATCAAATGTGAAGTGTTTGATCCATCCACACACCCCAAAAACACCCAAAACTCAGAATCACTACCTCACTTCCATAATTGCATAACCTAAGCCTTATCATGCCAAAATCAATTCCAGGTCATTTCTATCCAAACTAACACTTCAAACACCATCCATATACTTCATATGAACTATCCAAACACTCATCATCAACCTGAAACATCAGAATCATCAAGCTCGATTCTCACTTGCTCCTACTGCAGATCGGGTTCCACCAACTGATCCAGATGTTTTCAATCCACTCCAAGCATCCAGACACCTTCCATATGGTCCATTGAAGCTATCCAGATCATCAAACAACTTCTGTAACACCTCTACTGCAGAATTCGATTCCCAGTTTGGCCGTTTTTGAAGGTAAGTCACTTGAACTTCAAACTCATATTTGCACGCATCATAAATGAAATATTGCTTTGCCATCATGTTTCTGCATACATATGGATCATTAACCCTCAATCAATTGCATCATAACTTGCACATACACGATTTCAGATTGAATCATAGAATTAGGGTTCTTCGTGTTCATCAGAAAATTAACCATCTTAGAGCAAAAATAAATGAAATTAAATGGTACCATCATGTTCCTGGTGAAAAATCGAGCAAGATAGGCTATTCACTTGATCAAAACAACACAGTTTTAGAGATTTTCAAATTTCAGTTGGGATTGTGTTCTTGGCGCGTTTTTTGGTTCAGAAATTTCAAATATCAATTTCAAAATATAATTAAATGAACGCGTATGTTTAACAAGCCACAAGCGTGGCTCAGTTGGTCCATGTTTTGTTCTGCAAGCGTGGGTGCGTGGGTTCAAACCCTTGTGGAGACAAAACCAATTTTTTAGCACCTATTTTCTTTCATTTTCTTCACAACTTTAACATTTAATTTAACCAATCAAATTAATTTATTTTCTCTTCATTTTTTACACACCTCTTATTTAATATACATATTTTGACAATATCAAAAAAAAATCACAAAAAAAGATTTATTTAATGTGTTTTTAATTAGGTTTAAAATGATACATTTTAAGTGTTTTTAAATACTTTAAATATTGTTTTTCATTTAATTTTCAAACCTAATCACTTGAAAATACTTTTTTGATCAAACCCTAATCACTTAGGTCTTAATTAAAACATTAAAACTTGTTTTAAACTTAATTAAGTTGACTTTTGTCAAATTCAAATCGTTTTAAAGCGAGCGATCGCGATTCTTTTCAAAAAACGATAAACCATTTCTTTTTGAAATTATTGATTAAATCTTTTTAATTGATCAAATTATTTTCAAAACGAAGTGGGGCCTCTCGAATATTAGAGAGTATAAGACCCACTTTTCTTTTTTCCTTTTACAATTTTTCTTTGTACAGAAAACTTTTTCAAAACAATACTTTTCAAACTGTTTTTTAAAACAATAAATCTCACACCTTTTTTTTTCAAAACCATCCACCCTGTTTTATGTAAATAAAACAGGGGCCTCTCGAATATTAGAGAGTGTAAGTCCCATTTCTTTTCTTTTTTGTACAGTTTTTCTTCAAACAGAATAAACTCTTTCAAAACAAATCTTCAAACAGTTTTTCAAAAGCGAAACCTCGCGTCTGTAAATAAACAATCAACCATGTTTTGTAAATAAAACACGGGCCTCCACGTAGGTATAAGTCCCAAGCCCTTTTGTACATACCCATTCCTGTACATGAAATTAGGTATTTCATTGTACACACACATTTTTGTACATATCTTAATTTGTTTTTTAACTTTGAATAACAAACCAAAAATGAAGGTTTCTTTAAATCTTCCCAAAAATACCATGGGCCTCCATGTAGGTATAAGTCCCGAGCCCTTGTAAATACCTGTTTACATAGCTGTGAATAAACTCAAGTGGACCTCTCCCCGAGTGTGAGTCCCGAGCCCTGTGTATACAAATGGATCATGCTTACAGGTATATTTCCTTCATAAACTCCATTATATACACACTTTGTCATATATGTATAACTGTTCATATCTGTTCATGTACTTGTTCATGTTTGTTCATACTTGTTCATATGTGTGATTGTGTTATATGCTTGTTCAACTTAGTACAACACTAGGTTCCCCATAGCCTCCTATTGGGCTTCGTGCAAAGAATCTCCACTAGTTTAGGTTAGGACATAGAGTATGGTTTCCCGGTGAAATCGCTCTAAGAGCTCAGACCAACTATACCATGCCTCCCCTTGGGCTTTGTACAAACGAGTGACCCTCCCATAGCCTCCTCTTGGGCTTACAATGCAAGGACCCTCGGATAGCCTCCTCTTGGGCTTCGTACAAGGACCCACGGGCTTCTTATAAGCATCCCCAATATCCAAATCAAATACCCTAGGAGATTAGACATTTTTCATCTCTATGCTAGGAGTATCTCTTTTATATCATCACAAACAATCAATCAATCAATCAAACTTTTTTGCCACAAGGCTGGCTAATCAATCCAACTTTCTTTTTGCCACAAGGCTGGCTAATCAATCAAACTGTTTTACCACCGTACTGGATGATTAATCAAAGTTTTTGTCACAAGGCTGACTTCATTGAAACTTTTGCCACAAGGCTGGCTGATTAATCAAAGTTTTTGTCACAAGGCTGACTTCATTGAAACTTTTGCCACAAGGCTGGTTAAACAACAAAAACATCTTTATCATTCTAAGCACCCTAAGTGGCATGGCCCCGGGCTTATAATGAAAAGATTTTCAAACAAAATCAAACAGATGTATGTGATGATATAGATTAGATACATCTAGCATTTAGACGACATTTGTCTATTTTTCTTTGCTTCCACTAGCATAAGTGGGAACTACGATTGCTCTGACTTTCTCAACATCCCTTTGAGAATACGTAGGCACAAGGTCGATCCTTGGCGAGCAAAACAAAACAAAAAAAAACCATTCAAACCTTAGCACCCGTAGACCCCGAGCTACAGATGCTCTGATTCCCTCTAAGGGATATGTATGCAGAGGATCGCGATGATCTTTGCGAGCATAATCAAACAAACACCTTAGGTCCCACCTATTTCACAACAGAACCTTCACCGTAGCATAGAATAAAAAACAATAAAGAACCCTGTAGAGTACTACAGATACGTTGGGTGCTAATACCTTCCCTTCGTATAACCAACCCTCTTACCCAAGATCTCCCCCCACTTTTTAGGTTATTGCAGCTTTTTTCCTTTTCCTCCTTTGGAAATAATAAAAAGTTTGGTCCGTACAAAAGAAAAATCATTTTTTTGAGCACTCGAGCCCAAAGAAGGCATCAGGTGTCTCATCCCGAAAAAGGACAAACGATTTTTCCCCGCGACACCGGGTATAGGATTTCTCACCACAAGGGGGAATCAAGCCCTTTCCCGATACAGAATAAACAAAATAAACAAATATATATGCAACAAACACATGAAATGACACAGAGGTTAGGCAGGACCTCTCTTGTTTGAGGGGGAATTTGGCATCCCTAATTCCTCATTGGGGCTGGACCAGCAACAGGTCAACCATTGGTTTGGATGAAAAACCAAGGTTTTTAACACTTATATCCCCAGCAGAGTCGCCATTTTTCTGTGGTGGTCGTTTTCTTTACCTCCCCGTTTCACTTGGGAGGACGGCACGCTAAACCCTTCACGCGAAATTTGGAAGGAGAATGCGCCCGTGGTGGGATGAATTTTGTTTCAGTTCTTCCTACGATATCACACGAACTTTCTTATTTGTCCTACGAGTAGGAAAGGGAAAAAAAGATCTCAACTAAACCCTAGGAGTTTGCTAAGTGTGGGGATTTCACCTAGACTAGAAATTCTGGAGTCCGGGGGGTCGGTTATACATAGGGAAGTGTTTAAACACCCTACATATCTGTAGTACTCTACAGGAACCTTCTCTGTGTCATTGTGATTGTGTTTATTGCTAATGATTGGGAAAGTTTCTCCTTTGTATTAGGAGAAGGAATTGAATTGATTAAAAAAGACAGACAGACAAACAAACTGACTATTTTTGGTATTTTATTAGCTCGCTGAGATTCCTTGTGAACCTCATGCCTACATATCCCTAGTGGAAGTCAGAGCTTAATGTAGTTCGGGGAACTAACTAGGGAAATTAATTGTTTTTTTTGTGCCTTGCTTGAAGCTCAAGGTTGAAGCTTGGAATTAAATCTCTGTTTACAGTAAAGAGACATGAAATCATCTTTACAGAGAGGTATTAGTACTATTCTACCACAAACATTTAAAGGAGTGACAGAATAACTGAATTCATTTTATTCAAGAGGGGGACCTTACTTGTGTATGTGCAAGTATACCAGTCAAATGCCTCTTCAATGAAAGAAAGATGCTCATCCAAATTAGGGAAAGTTACCACATGTCTGGGTTTTACTGCCAGCTCATGCCTTTCAAAATCCTAAATGGGAGACTTGATTAAAATTGAAATTTGAAATGAAAATGTTTGCTTGAATGTGGTAGAGTAGTAAAAATATCTCTCTATAGAGATAAGCTATGTCTATCTACTGTATAAAAGATTTGAATTTTAACTGGCTTGTATGAGGCCCAAGCTTGAGGCTTTTTGATTGATTAATTAATTATTATTGACTCTGGGAGATGACTCCACTGGGGATTAATTACATGATATTTTTTTGTGTTCTGTACAAAGCCCAGAATTGAGGCTGACTCTACTTAGGGAGACTCTATTTATGTGCCTTGTACAAGGCCCAAGGTTGTGGCTGACTGCTGAGGATAATTAAATGAATGACTCTATTTTATGTGCCTTATACAAAGCCCAAGGTTGTGGCTGACTCTAGCTAGGGAAAACATTATTTTCTGCCTTGTACAAAGCCCAAGGTTGTGGCAGACTCTTAAATAAACTGAGTATGGATGACTCTATGGGGAAAAGATCCTAGGTGTTAGGAATCTTTGACACATGAAAGTATGGTTTATCTGCCTTGTACAAAGCCCAAGGTTGTGGCTACTGAATGATGAAGAACTCACTGGGGAGACTCTATTATCTGCCTTGTACAATGCCCAAGGTTGAGGCTGACTCTTGACAGGGGAGTTTTATTGTTTGGGTGCCTTGTATGAAGCCCAAGGTTGAGGCTAACTGTTTTTGTTGGTTTTGACTCTACTGAGGAGATTTTATTTATTAAAAGACTGTTTTTCTTTGGAAGCTAACCCTTTCCAGGGATTTTGACTCAGCTGGTGAATTTGTCTGTTAAAAGAATGACTTTATCATGTTTTTTGGAGGCTGACCCTTTCCAGGGGTTTTGACTCTTTTGGGGAAATTATCTCCTAAGAGAAATGAATCTTTATTTTTGACATTTATTAATTGACTTTGGAGGCTAACCCTTTCCAGGGGTTTATATCAAAAATGAAAGAAAGTGTGGAAGCTAACCCTTTCCAGGGATTTATTGAAATGGAGGTTGATTTTAATTGACTTTGGAGGCTAACCCTTTCCAGGGGTTTATTGAAAATGAAAGAATGTGTGGAAGCTAACCCTTTCCAGGGATTTATATTAACATGAATGGCAGAAAGATTATCTAATGGAGACTTCTTGTTTAAAGCCCAAGATGAAGGCTGACACATGCTGAGGATGATCAACATGGATCCTAGACTTTGCTAAGGAAGATTGATGAAGATAAGGGTGACAGAGACTGTCCATGTCTCTCATTCCAAAAGGTGTGCTCAATGCAAAATTGAGACAAACTTAGCTTGTTTAAAGTCTGGTTTAAATTGGAAGAAACTCACCAGGGTAGGCTAAAAGGTGACTAAAGACCTGTTCCTATGTTTATAAGAAACCTGATGGGTCCTTGTATACAAGCTCAAGAGGAAGCTGGAAATGCTTTTAAGAAGCCTGTGGGTCCTTGTACAAAGCCCAAGAGGAGGCTAATCGAGGGTCCTTGTTATAGCACAAGAGAAAGCTATGTCGTTTTGAACTTATTTTGGCTCTAAGCAAATGGGTAAGAGGTTTCACCGGGAATAATTCCTCTTTGGGTGGATGTGTCCTATTATTTGGATTCTAAGGTTTTTACCAAGATGTTTCACCGGGAATAATTCATCTTGGGGGTTTGAACTACAGATCTCTAATTAGGAAAGAGCCTTCACCGGGAAGACATTCTCAATCCTAGGCCATATTCCTATAATATATATATAGTTTAACTGTCCTAAGGTTTATACTCAAACGTAGTTCTAAACTAATATATATGCACAGTTTATATTTGACAGTAATTTAAATAAAGACTGTAAATTGAAAGCTTGTAAAGCCTAACCTGGATGGAGTGGAGGCCTTTGAAGAAGTATGTACAGAGCCTCAACAGTAATTTTTGTTGTTTTGTTGATAATAGTTGAATATATATGATAAACAATTAATGGTTTTTGAAAACAGAAGAAGTGAAGATGGACAAAGGTCACATAGGTATCTGAAGAGTTTCACCGGGAATAATGCCCTTCAAATACCAGAAGAATGTTTTGAAAACAGAAAGAAGATTTTGAAAATACAGTTTTTGAAAACAAGCTAAGAAGAGAAGGTTTTTGGGACTTACACTCTATTAGAGGCCCAGTACTTTACAGTACTGGTGTAAAAGCAATTTGAAAAAATGATTTGGAATGATGCAAGGTTTTGTTGTTTGAAAACCCTAATCATCCGTTTAATCAGAGATTGAAAACAGTTTTGAATATTGACAAAAAGTCAACTTAATTAAGGCAAAGATGAAATCTATACCCAATTAAGACCTAAATAATTAGGGTTTTATCATAAAATTATTCACAAAGTAATTAGGTTAAAACAAAATGAATATATATATTTTAAAGTATTTAAGAAAACATTTAAAACATACTATTTTAAACCTAATTAAAATACATGAAATAAATAATATTTTTATGATTTTTTTGATTATTCACAAAGTAGGTATATTAAATAGCAAGTGTGTGAAAAATGAAGTGAAAATGATTTAATTTGATAAGTTTATTAATTGTGTGAAGTTTGTATAAAAAAAAGAATGAAAATGGATGCTAAAAAATTGGTTTGGCCCTAGAGAGGTTCGAACCCACGCCCTTCATGATCACATTTCAAAACTTAACCAACTGAGCTGCGCGCGCAGCTTGTTAACTATATACACTCAATATATTATATTTTCAGATAAGCCAGGAAATTCAAATTTTACGCGCGCCATGTTCATCTTCTTCCTCGAGCTTCAGATTTTCAAATTCCTAACTCTCTGGTCTCTCAACTAAATGGCATGATGTAAACATCAATCTCACTCGTTTTTGGACAAGGAACATGATTATGGGCTCAGAATTCATTTATTCTAAGTGTAACTAACGAATTTCATTATGAACACGAAGAACACATAAACCCTAATTTTAAAATTAAATGATGCACAAGATGAATAAATGAATGATGATAGAGGGTTTTTAATCCTCTGATGATGCTGAACAAGATAGAATCGAGCTTTACCACAAAGAGTGCTTAAATTAAAGAGGTGGAGTTCAGAAACTTACCTCTGAAAATGGAGGTCGTGAGGATGATTGAGAGCACCTGGGCTTGAATGAATGATCTCAATAGCTTCCCTGAGACTCAATGATGCTAACTGAATGCTTATTGCAGCCTGAATTCTTCTGAATTGTTCTATGGACCTCCCTCGATTTCAGCTTCAAGTGAACATGGAGGGTGTTGATTCTTGAGTTACAGATGGGCTGCAGCCATCTGGTTAGCTTCACTATGACCTGAGGAGTGTGCCTGAATGATTGGCTTGGCTCGGAACCTCCTGAATTACTCCATGGACCTCCAACTGCAAATGCTCCAAAGTGAGAGCAACAATGGTGTTCCTCCACTTACAGAAGTGATCCAGGTGCTTGGATCACCTCAAATGACCTCCCTTGAGATGTTAGAATGTTCACTTCCCAAAGATGAGCTTTGGTTTGAAGAAATCGATTCTTCTTGCCAAAGAACTTTGAAAAACAATGAACATGAGAAGAGAAAGAGAAAGCAAGGAATATGGTTGCTTTGGTGTGTTTTTGAATGAGGAATGCATCTGTATTTATAGGCAAATGGATCAGTATAGCTGCAGAGGAGTGAGCTTCCTTAGTGAAGTTGATTTGCTTTCTTAGCCATGAAGGAAGTTTGCAAGTATCTCTTATGCAATGATGAGAATTTTGATTCCATTTGATCAATCCCCTAGCCCTCGATTTTGTTTAATCTTAGGGGACAATTCTGAGCCAGAAATGAGCTCTAATTGGTTGGTGAGAAGATTCCTTGGGTGATTCATCAATTTGCCATAAATTCACAAATGTAATCATTACATAATCACATGTTCTTGTTTTTAGAATCTTCTTCAATTCTTATGGCATGGTGAAAATGAATGCATGGAATGTTTTCAGATGTGTTATGGGTCGTGTAGCATCCATAAGAGAGGTTATTTGCACAAAATTTGCAAAGTCCAAAAGTGTCCATGACCTATAATTTTGCTTCATGAGGCCAACTTTGAACAAGCATAACTCTTAGCTCAAATTGAATTTGGAGAAGGTTGAACACAATTTGGAAAGCCCTAAACATCTACTTTAAATCATTAGTTTATGTCTTCTTCAGAATCATTTGGGAAATTTGTGAAAAATGAGCCCAAAGTTGGATGAAAACTAGGTTAAAACACTTAGAAAAATTTCTAAGTGTTTATGACCTAAACTTCAAAATTTCCAAAACTTCATAAATGATTGATCTTTTGAAAAAAGTTCCTTTGTAAGATGTTGTTTTATTTTGCAAGATCTACAACTTTCATGTTGGAAGTTTTTTGAGTTGTGTAGGTGAAATTTTGAGTTCTCACCATGCCTTCAAAAACCCTAATTCCCGACTTTTTGCTCCTTGATGAATTTCTTTGAATTTATTTGGTCAAATGACTTTAATATCCATATATTGATGATATTGATCTTTGAAAGTCATTTTTTGACCAAAAAACCTTAAAAGTCAAAGGTGATCCCATACAGTTGACTTTTGCCTGACAAAGTGAATTTTTGGACTTTTGTGTAGAAACAAGATCTTATCCTCAAATGAATTATGTAAATGGATTATATTGAGGTAGTAGAGACTCTTGAATCATGTCTTGAGTTTTGGATTCATGCCCTGATTAAAAGTCAACTATCTTGGTGAATTAGGTCAAAAACCCTAATTGTCGACCAGAGGACAATGATGACTGTAGACTTTGAACTGAGGTGTAATGTCCAGTGGATCTTGTCATATGAGTTATTTGAAGATGATTGATGTCTTTGAATGGTTCCCTGGGGCTTTTTAGGGTTTCCCAAAAGTGATCCCTGATTTTAGTCCTTGATAGGCTCCAAACCCTAGTCTGTTGATCTGAGTAATCCTGTGCTTAGATGCCTGAGTGTCTTAATCAATCATAGGTGTAATAATGAGGCTTTTGAGTCTTATGATTGTATTAGAGACTAATCCCTCTATTGATTGATCCTTTGCCCGAGTTTTCTTGTCTTTGAACACCCTCGATTGAATGTCAGACTGCTCTGGGTACTTACTTTGACTTGATGAAAATCCTGAAGATATGTCATCTCAGGGGGGTCAAAAATTAGGGTATGACACAGAGATTTAATTCCAAGCTTCAACCTTGAGCTTTAAGCAAGGCACCAAAAACAAGTAATTTCCCTAGTTTGTTCCTCGAACTACATTAAGCTCTGACTTCCACTAGGGATATGTAGGCATGAGGTTCACAAGGAATCTCAGCAAGCTAATAAAATACCAAAAATAGTCAGTTTGTCTGTCTGTCTGTCTTTCTTTATTCAATTCAATTCTCTCTCCTAATACAAAGGAGAAACTTTCCCAATCATTAGGAGCAAACACAATCACAATGACACAGAGAAGGTTCCTGTAGAGTACTACAGATATGTAGGGTGTTTAAACACTTCCCTATGTATAACCGACCCCCCGGACTCCAGAATTTCTAGTCTAGGTGAAATCCCCACACTTAGCAAACTCCTAGGGTTTAGTTGAGATCTTTTTTTCCCTTTCCTACTCGTAGGACCAATAAGAAAGTTCGTATGATATCGTAGGAAGAACTGAAACAAAATTCATCCCACCACGGGCGCATTCTCCTTCCAAATTTCGCGTGAAGGGTTTAGCGTGCCGTCCTCCCAAGTGAAACGGGGAGGTAAAGAAAACGACCACCACACTGGGGATTTTTAGGGTTTCCCAAATGTGATCCCTGATTTCAGTCCCTGATAGTTCAAAACCCTGATCTGAGGATTTGTCTGATCAATCTTTGTGTAGGAGATGTCTTGAGCTAATGGATTAGGTCAAAATGATGTACTTGGGGTCTTGAGGTCTTGTCCCAAGTCATTGGGTCAAATCCTGAGCAAAATTCAAGAGTATGCTATCTTCAGTCAAAACCCTAATCTGGTTGGTTCAGAGCCTTTGAGCTTGTTGAAATGAATCTCTGAGGACCAAATGTTGATTGTTGATGAAGATGATTCATTTGAGATGAAGGGAGAACAAAACCCTAGTTGATTGTTGCTTGTACTGATGAGTGATTTCTTGATTAAATCCCTGCTGAGTCACAAGTAGCAAACACAAACTATGCAATTTGTTAGAGATGCAAATGATGCATATGCAATGATATGAGGTGGTATCTTAGGTGAAAAATTGGGGTATGACAGATGCCCCTATTTAAGTTTCTTCAACCTGAGACATGAAGATTGAAAATCTTCGTTTTGATAGGGTGGAAGAGACTTAAATATCAGAAGACGCAAATTTTGGACCTAAGATACCAAAATTGCGAATGATACGAGGATATCTTTACCGAGGGAATATCAAAACTGACTCCGCTGGGGAAAAGAGGTTGGGAAGGATGTCTCAATCCATTTTAGGAAGAGAATCTGTTTTTTCCTTTTTTTCGGGAAAGCAAGTTTATGCTTCACCGGGGAATGATAGCTTTGTAAGAAAAGCTTACCTATCGACATTACC
Source organism: Vicia villosa (assembly GCF_029867415.1). Taxonomy (NCBI): domain Eukaryota; kingdom Viridiplantae; phylum Streptophyta; class Magnoliopsida; order Fabales; family Fabaceae; genus Vicia; species Vicia villosa. Next base: position 46,588 of record NW_026706114.1, read on the forward strand.
GACTATCAGCACAGGGATAGACTTGTTTAATAATGCGAAGGTGAAAGGTATGAAACTGTATTACCGACTATCAGCATGGTGATAGACTTGACAAGGTAAAAGAGTTTCAAAGGTTCGGTTAATATTACCGACTATCAGCATGGTGATAGACATGTTTAATAATATAACCAGAACAAAAAGTTACCGACTACCAGCCTCGTGTTAGTGGTTTTGAAGACATGATCAATTATCAGCCAAGTGACAAAATGATCCTGGAGACTTTGCTAGGGGAATTACTGGTTATTCAGCCTTGTGAACAGTAATAAGGCCCTAATTGTCAAATGGTCTTCATGATTGATTTCCTTGAGAGGAAAAAACTTTTGAAAGAGACATAAGCTGCTCAGATGACGAGGCTATTGCTTATTGTCTATTTTTTTCACGACTCTGTTTGAGGAATCGGAATTTGAATTTTTGGTAAAGACAAGGCTCTATCCATGAATGAACTTGGAAAGAAACAGTAAAACAAGACTTTGTACCCATGAGGAATGAACTCAAATGGGGATTTTCTCCTTTGTTTTGAGAGGAGAAAACTAAAGCAACCTTCTTCCACGAGGAATGATCTCAGTGGGGAACTGGAGAAAGAAGATGTTCTTTCTGCTTATGGGTGACAACCTACTGGAGAGATGACGCGCCCATATCTGCTTTGTTTTTTTTTTTTCTCTTTTCTTTTTTTTCTACTTTTTTGGGATAGATATATCCTGAAAAATGCAAGAATGCATAAATGATGCAAATATGTATGAATGATGAATGTCATGAATGTAGCATGCATACTGACAATACTGACAGACAATGAAGTATATACTGGAGAAGGACCGACGTCGCAATACAACCAGATACTTGGCAAATGTTCTTCAACACGGTGTAGATAACACAGGTGATGAATGGTGTTGCGTGCTTTAAACTTCTCTAGGGAAGATAAGCATTTTTCCTTATTGAGATGGAAGAACCTTTTCACTGGAGATAGAAAATCTTCGTTACTGGGGATAAAAGGCCTTCTTCACTGGGGATAGAAGAGCTTCTTCACTGGGGATAGAAGAGCTTCTTCACTGGGGATAGAAGAGCTTCTTTACCTCGAGGGATAATTGCTTCAAGAATTCTTTTCTGGGACAAGAATACCGTTGTTTCAACATTTTTTCAGGGAGAATCCTTTTGTTCATCCTATGGAGACGACTGTTGATGTTCCTTCCGTTGTTCACAACTCAAAGGAAAATTTCGCTTTTATTTTGAAAAAGAAAAGTGAAGTAAATTCATTTAAAACTTATTTTTTCTTTTTTTTGTTTCAAAAGTGAATAACACAATTAAAGCGTCATTTTGAAACTGAAAGAAATTAAAGATTGCAAACAAATGGGCACAAGGCTCAAATTTATTTAATAGGATGGTAATCAGCTAAAGGCGTGATTCCATAGAGTATTTACAAAAGTTGGAAATGGCAATTATGCGGAAAAGGCTACATTGAAAGCAATAACCACTATTCCCTTACAACTTTGAGTTACAACTGTGCTTGTCGCTTCAGATTGGCGATGATTTGATTGAAGATCCTTTGATGAGAAAGACTCCTCAGGTGACGAAGTATGGACTGATGCAGTTACTTTGTCATGAATCCCTAATTTTTGCCTAGATTGCCCTTTCAGGTTTTCAATCTACCAGGATGAATTTTTTATGTTTATTGTCTCTAATTTTTGCCTGGACCGCCCTTTCGGGTTTTCAGTCCACCGAGACGCTCATTTTTGGCTAAGTCGCCCTTTGCGGGTTTTCAACTTACCGAGCTGTTCTTTTGTATTTTTTTAGACAAAGTATTTCTTGACTACATCAGCATTCACAGGATGCGGGAGTTCATCACCATCCATGGTTGCAAGAGTCATGGCGCCGCCGGAAAATGTTCTTTTGACAACATACGGGCCTTCGTAATTAGGAGACCATTTGCCCCTAGAATCTGGTTGAAAAGACAAGATCTTTTTAAGCACGAGGTCGCCTTCTTGAAATTCACGAGGTCGAACCTTTTTGTTGAAGGCTTGTTTCATCCTTGCTTGGTATAACTGTCCATGGCATAGAGCAGTCATACGTTTTTCTTCGATTAAGTTCAACTGATCGTATCTGCTTTGACACCATTCGGCCTCTGATAACTTAGTCTCCATGAGGACTCTCATTGATGGGATTTCAACTTCTACGGGGAGCACAACTTCCATGCCGTATACTAGAGAAAAGGGAGTTGCCCCTGTTGAAGTACGCACTAAAGTACGGTACCCATGTAAAGCAAATGGCAGCATTTCATGCCAGTCTTTGTAAGTGACGACCATTTTCTGGACGATCTTCTTAATGTTCTTGTTAGCAGCTTCAACTGCGCCGTTCATTTTTGGTCTGTAAGGAGAAGAGTTATGATGCTCAATCTTGAATTCCTCACATAATTCTTTCATCATCTTGTTGTTCAAGTTCGAACCATTGTCAGTAATGATCTTGCTGGGAACACCATATCGGCAAATGATGTTATTCTTGATAAACCTCACAACCACTTGTCTTGTAACATTTGCATAAGATGCTGCTTCGACCCATTTGGTGAAGTAATCAATTGCCACTAAGATGAAACGATGACCGTTTGAAGCTTTCGGTTCGATCATTCCAATCATGTCGATACCCCACATGGAAAAAGGCCACGGAGATGAGAGAACGTTGAGTAGAGTCGGTGGCACATGGATCTTATCTGCGTAGATCTGGCACTTGTGACATCTCTTCACGTGTTTACAACAGTCTGATTCCATTGTCAACCAATAGTATCCTGCTCTTAAGATCTTTTTGGACATCGCATGCCCGTTTGAATGAGTTCCAAAGGACCCTTCATGCACTTCATGCATTAACATGTCTGCTTCGTGTCTGTCCACGCATCTGAGCAAAACCATGTCGAAATTTCTTTTGTATAGCACATCTCCGTTCAGGAAGAAACTGCCAGAAAGCCTCCTTAGAGTTTTCTTATCTTTGTTTGATGCCCCAAGTGGGTACTCTTGAGTTTGATGGAAGCGTTTGATGTCGTGAAACCACGGTTTATCATCGATGACTGCTTCGGTTGCAAACACATAAGCGGGCCTTTCAAGGCGCGTGATTCTGACTGTAGGCATATCATTCCAATGATTGACTTTGAACATGGAAGATAGAGTAGCCAAGGCGTCTGCCATTCGATTCTGATCTCGAGGTATATGATGCAATTCAACCTTGTTGAAGAAAGTCAACAGACGTCTTGCATAATCTCTGTAAGGAATCAAGCCAGGGTGGTAAGTTTCCCACTTGTCTTTGATTTGGTTGATCACAAGGGTTGAATCTCTATATATGTCGAGGATCTTGATCCTTAAATCAATGGCTTCTTCGAGACCCATGATACAAGCTTCATATTCTGCGATGTTGTTGGTGCAATCAAATAGCAATCTGGCGGAGAATGGGATATGAGTACCCTTGGGAGTGATGATGATTGCCCCAATTCCATTGCCAAAAGCGTTTACTGCTCCATCAAAAATTAGGCCCCATCTTGATCTAGGCTCAGGACCTTCTTCAGGTAATGGTTCGTCACAATCTTTCATTTTCAAGTACAAGACATCTTCATCAGGAAAGTCAAACTTGAGAGATTGATATTCATTAATTGGTTGATGCGCCAAATGATCGGCGAGAATGCTTCCTTTGACTGCTTTTTGAGCACGGTATTCAATGTCATATTCGGATAACAGCATTTTCCATCGGGCAATCCTTCCTGTTAAGGCAGGCTTTTCAAAGACGTACTTGATCGGATCCATTTTGGAGATTAACCAAGTAGTATTGCTGATCATGTATTGGCGGAGACGTTTTGAAGCCCAAGCCAAAGCACAACATGTTTTTTCGAGCATGGAGTAACGAGACTCACAGTCTGTGAATTTCTTACTCAAGTAATAGATGGCATGCTCCTTCTTACCGGTTTCATCTTGCTGTCCAAGCATACAACCCATGGATTCTTCCAACACAGTAAGGTACATGATTAATGGTCTTCCTTCAACTGGAGGAATCAATATTGGTGGTTCTAACAGGTACTCCTTGATACTGTCAAACGCTTTCTGGCAATCTTCAGTCCATACAACCCCTTGATCTTTGCGGAGAAGCTTGAAAATTGGCCCACAAGTAGCAGTCATTTGAGAGATAAATCTGGAGATATAGTTCAATCGTCCGAGAAATCCTCTTACTTGCTTTTCAGTTTTTGGTGCAGGCATCTCTTGAATAGCTCTGACTTTGTCGGGATCTACTTCAATACCTCTTTGGCTGACAATGAAACCCAAGAGTTTTCCAGATCTAACCCCAAAAGTACATTTGTTAGGATTCAAGCGAAGCTGATATTTCCTTAGTCGTTGAAACAACTTCAAAAGGTATTCAATATGTTCTTCTTCTGTGCTGGACTTGGCTATCATGTCGTCCACATAAACTTCAATTTCTTTATGCATCATGTCATGAAAGAGAGTAGTCATTGCCCTTTGGTAAGTTGCACCTGCATTCTTTAATCCAAACGGCATCACTTTGTAGCAAAAGGTACCCCATGGGGTGATGAAAGATGTCTTCTCCATGTCTTCAGGAGCCATCTTGATCTGATTATAACCAGAGAACCTGTCCATGAAGGAAAGGACGTTGAACTTAGCGGTGTTATCAACCAACATGTCAATATGTGGTAACGGAAAGTCATCTTTTGGACTGGCTTTGTTCAAGTCACGGTAGTCAACACACATTCTGACTTTGCCATCTTTCTTTGGAACTGGCACTATGTTAGCCAACCATTGAGGATATTCTGAGGTGACAAGAAAACCTGCGTCGAGCTGTTTTTGAACTTCTACTTTGATCTTGTTAGCCATATCAGGGTGAGTCCTTGTGCTATAACAAGGACCCTCGATTAGCCTCCTCTTGGGCTTTGTACAAGGACCCACAGGCTTCTTAAAAGCATTTCCAGCTTCCTCTTGAGCTTGTATACAAGGACCCATCAGGTTTCTTATAAACATTGGAACAGGTCTTTAGTCACCTTTTAGCCTACCCTGGTGAGTTTTCTTCCAATTTAAACCAGACTTTAAACAAGCTAAGTTTGTCTCAATTTTGCATTGAGTACACCTTTTGGAATGAGAGACATGGACAGTCTCTGTCACCCTTATCTCTATCAATCTTCCTTAGCAGAGTCTAGGATCCATGTTTACTTCTCCTCAGCATGTGTCAGCCTTCATCTTGGGCTTTAAACAAGAAGTCTCCACTAGATAATCTTTCTGCCAATCATTTTCAATAAAAACCCCTGGAAAGGGTTAGCCTCCAAAACCAATTAACCATTTCAATAAAACCCCTGGAAAGGGTTAGCCTCCAAAATCATTCTTTCATTTTTATAAAACCCCTGGAAAGGGTTAGCCTCCAAAATCATTCTTTCATTTTTATAAAATCCCTGGAAAGGGTTAGCCTCCAAAGTCAATTAATAAATGTCAAAAATAAAGATTCATTTCTCTTAGGAGATAATTTCCCCAAAAAAGTCAAAACCCCTGGAAAGGGTCAGCCTCCAAAAACATGATAAAGTCAGTCTTTTAACAGACAAATTCACCAGCTGAGTCAAAATCCCTGGAAAGGGTTAGCTTCCAAAGAAAAACAGTCTTTTAATAAATAAAATCTCCTCAATAGAGTCAAAACCAACAAAAACAGTTAGCCTCAACCTTGGGCTTCATACAAGGCACCCAAACAATAAAACTCCCCTGTCAAGAGTCAGCCTCAACCTTGGGCATTGTACAAGGCAGATAATAGAGTCTCCCCAGTGAGTTCTTCATCATTCAGTAGCCACAACCTTGGGCTTTGTACAAGGCAGATAAACCATATTTTCATGTGTCAAAGATTCCTAACACCTAGGATCTTTTCCCCATAGAGTCATCCATACTCAGTTTATTTAAGAGTCTGCCACAACCTTGGGCTTTGTACAAGGCAGAAAATAATGTTTTCCCTAGCTAGAGTCAGCCACAACCTTGGGCTTTGTACAAGGCACATAAGATAGTCTCAAAAATTCAATTATCCTCAGCAATCAGCCACAACCTTGGGCTTTGTACAAGGCACACAAATAGAGTCTCCCTAAGTAGAGTCAGCCTCAATTCTGGGCTTTGTACAGAACACCAAAAATACCCTGTAATTAATCCCCAATGGAGTCATCTCCCAGAGTCAATAATAATTAATAAATCAATCAAAAAGCCTCAAGCTTGGGCCTCATACAAGCCAGCTAAAGTCAAATCTTTTATACAGTAGATAGACATAGCTTATCTCTATAGAGAGATATTTTTACTACTCTACCACATTCAAACAAACAAACATTTCAATTTCAATTTTAATCCAGTCTCCCATTTAGGATTTTGAAAGGCATGAGCTGGCAGTAAAACCCAGACATGTGGTAACTTTCCCTAATTTGGATGAGCATCTTTCTTTCATTTAAGAGGCATTTGACTGGTATACTTGCACATACACAAGTAAGGTCCCCCTCTTGAATGAAATGAATCCAGTTATTCTGTCACTCTTTTAAATGTTTGTGGTAGAATAGTACGAATACCTCTCTGTAAAGATGATTTCGTGCCTCTTTACTGTAAACAGAGATTTAATTCCAAGCTTCAACCTTGAGCTTTAAGCAAGGCACCAAAAACAAGTAATTTCCCTAGTTAGTTCCCCGAACTACATTAAGCTCTGACTTCCACTAGGGATATGTAGGCATGAGGTTCACAAGGAATCTCAGCGAGCTAATAAAATACCAAAAATAGTCAGTTTGTCAGTTTGTCTGTCTGTCTTTCTTTATTCAATTCAATTCTCTCTCCTAATACAAAGGAGAAACTTTCCCAATCATTAGCAGCAAACACAATCACAATGACACAGAGAAGGTTCCTGTAGAGTACTACAGATATGTAGGTGTTTAAACACTTCCCTATGTATAACCGACCCCCCGGACTCTAGAATTTCTAGTCTAGGTGAAATCCCCACACTTAGCAAACTCCTAGGGTTTAGTTGAGATCTTTTTTTCCCTTTCCTACTCGTAGGACCAATAAGAAAGTTCGTGTGATATCGTAGGAAGAACTGAAACAAAATTCATCCCACCACAGGCGCATTCTCCTTCCAAATTTCGCGTGAAGGGTTTAGCGTGCCGTCCTCCCAAGTGAAACGGGGAGGTAAAGAAAACGACCACCACACTGGGGATTTTTAGGGTTTCCCAAATGTGATCCCTGATTTCAGTCCCTGATAGTTCAAAACCCTGATCTGAGGATTTGTCTGATCAATCTTTGTGTAGGAGATGTCTTGAGCTAATGGATTAGGTCAAAATGATGTACTTGGGGTCTTGAGGTCTTGTCCCAAGTCATTGGGTCAAATCCTGAGCAAAAGTCAAGAGTATGCTATCTTCAGTCAAAACCCTAATCTGGTTGGTTCAGAGCCTTTGAGCTTGTTGAAATGAATCTCTGAGGACCAAATGTTGATTGTTGATGAAGATGATTCATTTGAGATGAAGGGAGAACAAAACCCTAGTTGATTGTTGCTTGTACTGATGAGTGATTTCTTGATTAAATCCCTGCTGAGTCACAAGTAGCAAACACAAACTATGCAATTTGTTAGAGATGCAAATGATGCATATGCAATGATATGAGGTGGTATCTTAGGTCAAAAATTGGGGTATGACAGATGCCCCTATTTAAGTTTCTTCAACCTGAGACATGAAGATTGAAAATCTTCGTTTTGATAGGGTGGAAGAGACTTAAATATCAGAAGACGCAAATTTTGGACCTAAGATACCAAAATTGCGAATGATACGAGGATATCTTTACTGAGGGAATATCAAAACTGACTCCGCTGGGGAAAAGAGGTTGGGAAGGATGTCTCAATCCATTTTAGGAAGAGAATCCGTTTTTTCCTTTTTTTCGGGAAAGCAAGTGTATGCTTCACCGGGGAATGATAGCTTTGTAAGAAAAGCTTACCTATCGACATTACCGACTATCAGCACAGGGATAGACTTGTTTAATAATGCGAAGGTGAAAGGTATGAAACTGTATTACCGACTATCAGCATGGTGATAGACTTGACAAGGTAAAAGAGTTTCAAAGGTTCGGTTAATATTACCGACTATCAGCATGGTGATAGACATGTTTAATAATATAACCAGAACAAAAAGTTACCGACTACCAGCCTCGTGATAGTGGTTTTGAAGACATGATCAATTATCAGCCAAGTGACAAAATGATCCTGGAGACTTTGCTAGGGGAATTACTGGTTATTCAGCCTTGTGAACAGTAATAAGGCCCTAATTGTCAAATGGTCTTCATGATTGATTTCCTTGAGAGGAAAAAACTTTTGAAAGAGACATAAGCTGCTCAGATGACGAGGCTATTGCTTATTGTCTATTTTTTCACGACTCTGTTTGAGGAATCGGAATTTGAATTTTTGGTAAAGACAAGGCTCTATCCATGAATGAACTTGGAAAGAAACAGTCAAACAAGACTTTGTACCCATGAGGAATGAACTCAAATGGGGATTTTCTCCTTTGTTTTGAGAGGAGAAAACTAAAGCAACCTTCTTCCACGAGGAATGATCTCAGTGGGGAACTGGAGAAAGAAGATGTTCTTTCTACTTATGGGTGACAACCTACTGGAGAGATGACACGCCCATATCTGCTTTTTTTTTTTTTTTCTCTTTTCTTTTTTTTCTACTTTTTTGGGATAGATATATCCTGAAAAATGCAAGAATGCATAAATGATGCAAATATGTATGAATGATGAATGTCATGAATGTAGCATGCATACTGACAGACAATGAAGTATATACTGGAGAAGGACCGACGTCACAATACAACCAGATACTTGGCAAATGTTCTTCAACACGGTGTAGATAACACAGGTGATGAATGGTGTTGCGTGCTTTAAACTTCTCTGGGGAAGATAAGCATTTTTCCTTATTGAGATGGAAGAACCTTTTCACTAGAGATAGAAAATCTTCGTTACTGGGGATAAAAGGCCTTCTTCACTGGGGATAGAAGAGCTTCTTCACTGGGGATAGAAGAGCTTCTTCACTGGGGATAGAAGAGCTTCTTTACCTCGAGGGATAATTGCTTCAAGAATTCTTTTCTGGGACAAGAATACCGTTGTTTCAACAATTTTTCAGGGAGAATCCTTTTGTTCATCCTATGGAGACGACTGCTGATGTTCCTTCCGTTGTTCACAACTCAAAGGAAAATTTCGCTTTTATTTTGAAAAAGAAAAGTGAAGTAAATTCATTTAAAACTTATTTTTTTCTTTTTTTTTGTTTCAAAAGTGAATAACACAATTAAAGCGTCATTTTGAAACTGAAAGAAATTAAAGATTGCAAACAAATGGGCACAAGGCTCAAATTTATTTAATAGGATGGTAATCAGCTAAAGGCGTGATTCCATAGAGTATTTACAAAAGTTGGAAATGGCAATTATGCGGAAAAGGCTACATTGAAAGCAATAACCACTATTCCCTTACAACTTTGAGTTACAACTGTGCTTGTCGCTTCAGATTGGCGATGATTTGATTGAAGATCCTTTGATGAGAAAGACTCCTCAGGTGACGAAGTATGGACTGATGCAGTTACTTTGTCATGAATCCCTAATTTTTGCCTAGATTGCCCTTTCAGGTTTTCAATCTACCAGGATGAATTTTTTCTGTTTATTGTCTCTAATTTTTGCCTGGACCGCCCTTTCGGGTTTTCAGTCCACCGAGACGCTCATTTTTGGCTAAGTCGCCCTTTGCGGGTTTTCAACTTACCGAGCTGTTCTTTTGTATTTTTTTAGACAAAGTATTTCTTGACTGCATCAGCATTCACAGGATGCGGGAGTTCATCACCATCCATGGTTGCAAGAGTCATGGCGCCGCCGGAAAATGTTCTTTTGACAACATACGGGCCTTCGTAATTAGGAGACCATTTGCCCCTAGAATCTGGTTGAAAAGACAAGATCTTTTTAAGCACGAGGTCGCCTTCTTGAAATTCACGAGGTCGAACCTTTTTGTTGAAGGCTTGTTTCATCCTTGCTTGGTATAACTGTCCATGGCATAGAGCAGTCATACGTTTTTCTTCGATTAAGTTCAACTGATCGTATCTGCTTTGACACCATTCGGCCTCTGATAACTTAGTCTCCATGAGGACTCTCATTGATGGGATTTCAACTTCTACGGGGAGCACAGCTTCCATGCCGTATACTAGAGAAAAGGGAGTTGCCCCTGTTGAAGTACGCACTGAAGTACGGTACCCATGTAAAGCAAATGGCAGCATTTCATGCCAGTCTTTGTAAGTGACGACCATTTTCTGGACGATCTTCTTAATGTTCTTGTTAGCAGCTTCAACTGCGCCGTTCATTTTTGGTCTGTAAGGAGAAGAGTTATGATGCTCAATCTTGAATTCCTCACATAATTCTTTCATCATCTTGTTGTTCAAGTTCGAACCATTGTCAGTAATGATCTTGCTGGGAACACCATATCGGCAAATGATGTTATTCTTGATAAACCTCACAACCACTTGTCTTGTAACATTTGCATAAGATGCTGCTTCGACCCATTTGGTGAAGTAATCAATTGCCACTAAGATGAAACGATGACCGTTTGAAGCTTTCGGTTCGATCATTCCAATCATGTCGATACCCCACATGGAAAAAGGCCACGGAGATGAGAGAATGTTGAGTAGAGTCGGTGGCACATGGATCTTATCTGCGTAGATCTGGCACTTGTGACATCTCTTCACGTGTTTACAACAGTCTGATTCCATTGTCAACCAATAGTATCCTGCTCTTAAGATCTTTTTGGACATCGCATGCCCGTTTGAATGAGTTCCAAAGGACCCTTCATGCACTTCATGCATTAACATGTCTGCTTCGTGTCTGTCCACGCATCTGAGCAAAACCATGTCGAAATTTCTTTTGTATAGCACATCTCCGTTCAGGAAGAAACTGCCAGAAAGCCTCCTTAGAGTTTTCTTATCTTTGTTTGATGCCCCAAGTGGGTACTCTTGAGTTTGATGGAAGCGTTTGATGTCGTGAAACCACGGTTTATCATCGATGACTGCTTCGGTTGCAAACACATAAGCGGGCCTTTCAAGGCGCGTGATTCTGACTGTAGGCATATCATTCCAATGATTGACTTTGAACATGGAAGATAGAGTAGCCAAGGCGTCTGCCATTCGATTCTGATCTCGAGGTATATGATGCAATTCAACCTTGTTGAAGAAAGTCAACAGACGTCTTGCATAATCTCTGTAAGGAATCAAGCCAGGGTGGTAAGTTTCCCACTTGTCTTTGATTTGGTTGATCACAAGGGCTGAATCTCCATATATGTCGAGGATCTTGATCCTTAAATCAATGGCTTCTTCGAGACCCATGATACAAGCTTCATATTCTGCGATGTTGTTGGTGCAATCAAATAGCAATCTGGCGGAGAATGGGATATGAGTACCCTTGGGAGTGATGATGATTTCCCCAATTCCATTGCCAAAAGCGTTTACTGCTCCATCAAAAATTAGGCCCCATCTTGATCCAGGCTCAGGACCTTCTTCAGGTAATGGTTCGTCACAATCTTTCATTTTCAAGTACAAGACATCTTCATCAGGAAAGTCAAACTTGAGAGATTGATATTCATTAATTGGTTGATGCGCCAAATGATCGGCGAGAATGCTTCCTTTGACTGCTTTTTGAGCACGGTATTCAATGTCATATTCGGATAACAGCATTTGCCATCGGGCAATCCTTCCTGTTAAGGCAGGCTTTTCAAAGACGTACTTGATCGGATCCATTTTGGAGATTAACCAAGTAGTATTGCTGATCATGTATTGGCGGAGACGTTTTGAAGCCCAAGCCAAAGCACAACATGTTTTTTCGAGCATGGAGTAACGAGACTCACAGTCTGTGAATTTCTTACTCAAGTAATAGATGGCATGCTCCTTCTTACCGGTTTCATCTTGCTGTCCAAGCATACAACCCATGGATTCTTCCAACACAGTAAGGTACATGATTAATGGTCTTCCTTCAACTGGAGGAATCAATATTGGTGGTTCTAATAGGTACTCCTTGATACTGTCAAACGCTTTCTGGCAATCTTCAGTCCATACAACCCCTTGATCTTTGCGGAGAAGCTTGAAAATTGGCCCACAAGTAGCAGTCATTTGAGAGATAAATCTGGAGATATAGTTCAATCGTCCGAGAAATCCTCTTACTTGCTTTTCAGTTTTTGGTGCAGGCATCTCTTGAATAGCTCTGACTTTGTCGGGATCTACTTCAATACCTCTTTGGCTGACAATGAAACCCAAGAGTTTTCCAGATCTAACCCCAAAAGTACATTTGTTAGGATTCAAGCGAAGCTGATATTTCCTTAGTCGTTGAAACAACTTCAAAAGGTATTCAATATGTTCTTCTTCTGTGCTGGACTTGGCTATCATGTCGTCCACATAAACTTCAATTTCTTTATGCATCATGTCATGAAAGAGAGTAGTCATTGCCCTTTGGTAAGTTGCACCTGCATTCTTTAATCCAAACGGCATCACTTTGTAGCAAAAGGTACCCCATGGGGTGATGAAAGATGTCTTCTCCATGTCTTCAGGAGCCATCTTGATCTGATTATAACCAGAGAACCCGTCCATGAAGGAAAAGACGTTGAACTTAGCGGTGTTATCAACCAACATGTCAATATGTGGTAACGGAAAGTCATCTTTTGGACTGGCTTTGTTCAAGTCACGGTAGTCAACACACATTTTGACTTTGCCATCTTTCTTTGGAACTGGCACTATGTTAGCCAACCATTGAGGATATTCTGAGGTGACAAGAAAACCTGCGTCGAGCTGTTTTTGAACTTCTACTTTGATCTTGTTAGCCATATCAGGGTGAGTCCTTCGCAATTTCTGCTTAACTGGCGGACATTCTGGCTTCAATGGCAAGTAATGCTGAACAATATTGGTATCCAACCCAGGCATGTCTTGGTAGGACCAGGCAAACACGTCAACATATTCTTTGAGAAGGTCTGTCAACTTACTCTTGATATCAGCATCAAGCAGCGATCCAATGGTCACTTCTTTTTTGTCTTCTTCAGAACCCAAGTTGATCTTTTCTAATGGCTCTTTGTGAGGCAGAATGGCTCTTTCCTCGTGCTTAAGTAATCGAGAGATCTCGTCCGGAATCTCTTCTTCTTCCTCTTCTTCGGCTTCGAACACAGGAAACTCAAAGTTGGGAGAGGGCATAGGGTTATTGCATTCAATGGGTTTATCAATAGTAAATCTGCACATGTGATTTATATTTATTTCAGAAAATTTATGAATGCAAGAGTGTATGCAGATTTTTTTGAAAAGTTTTTTTTATTATTTTTTTTTATTTTGGTTTTTTAGGATTATCATTTCCAGAAAAAAGCAAAAATAAAACATATAATGTAGGGAATTCAAAATGACACTTTATTTATGATTCATTTTTGAAACAAAGCCCTAAACACAAACTCATTTGTCTTGGGCAGGACAAAGAGGGAAACTTTTAAAACAAAGCCCTATACACAAAGTTATTTGGGCGGAACATTTAAAAGCAAAGCCCTATAAAACATCTCTCTGCTTTGGGCTAGGCAGGAGGTCAAAATAACAGCGAGGTGATTACTTTGAGCGGCGAACAACATTCGGAACGTCGACAGCTTTCCAGTAGCAACGAACTCCTCTGTGTATTATGTATTCAGGAAAAATCTCCTCAGAATTATCTTCAGTTTTGACATTGACCGCTGGTCGGGCAGGATTTGAAGGTCCTGGTTTGTCAACCTTGTTCTTTGTAGAATTGAAACGGTCTTCTTCTACTTCTTGAAGAGCATAAGACGAGTCACAATCTTCAGAATTTTCAGGATGTAATTCCCAGTCCTCAGGATGAAGAGACTCATTGTCAGCGACACTTTCCGAGTCAGTTGCGGGACCATCTTCCCCTTCATCTTCAAAAATGGCATTTATGTGATAATAACCATCTTCAGGATTATGAACCTTGGCAGATGCATTGAAGTTGAAATTTTCAGTAATTTCAGGCTGCTGAGGAAATTGACAAGGCTGATAAGCCTCTTCTGGTTGACTATTATATTCAAAGGAATCTCCCCATCCAGTTGGTTGGATATCTTCCATGGAAATCTTTGAACTTTCAGGTGCAGTGTATTTCACCATATAATCAAATTTTCCACTTGGTTGTCCCAAGGTATCCCATATTTCTGCAGGAATAGGCTCATTTTCTTTAGACTTCTCTGAAGGAGGATGAAATGGTGCATACTGTTCTTCCTGAGATATATATCCTGAGTCATTGAGATAACATTTCCATTCTTCTTCAGAATCAGGTAGACCTTCTTCGATACATTCTTCGATAAGGACATTAACCTCCTGAGGAATTGGGTTAAGGAATCCTCCACTAATGAATGTCTCTTTGATCGGACGAAGGGTTTCATCCTTCTTGGTGCAGTTTGAGAATGTTGGTGAACATCCGAGACCTGCTCTGGTTTCATTCTTGGTAGGGATCACAACTTGCCCCCAGCCAGTGGTAGTTCCATCTTTTACTACTTTCACTGCCTCTTTGTAAGAAGAGATTGATGCTTTCTTTTTGGAAGATTCGTCTTCTAAAGAGAGACATTGGAATTGTGTTCCTTCCATATCATCAGAACTAATGAAAGAGAAATTGGATAAATGGCTCACCATTAAGGCTTGTTCTCCACTTATTGTTACCAATTTTCCATTTGTTACAAATTTTAACTTTTGGTGGAGCGTAGAAGTTACTGCCCCTGCTTCATGGATCCATGGTCGTCCTAACAGACAGCTATAAGCAGCTTGAATGTCCATGACCTGGAAAGTGATTTGATATATTTGTGGACCAATTTTCATGGGAAGGTTGACTTCGCCGATAACAGATTTTCGCGATCCATCAAATGCTTTGACAACTACACCACTGAACTTCATAGGCATTCCTTGGTAAGATAACCTAGCAAGAGTCGTCTTTGGCATCACATTCAAGGAAGATCCGGTGTCTACCAGCACATTGGACAAAGAGTCTGACTGACAGTTCATAGAAATGTGCAAAGCGAGATTGTGATTTCTACCCTCCTCGGAGAGTTCTTCATCACAGAAGCTTAAATTGTTACAAGCTGTTATGTTGGCTATTATCCCATCAAAGTGGTCAACAGTCACATCATGATCTACAAAAGCCTGATCCAAAACTCTCATCAGGGCTTCCCTGTGGGCTTCTGAATTCAACAGCAATGAAAGTATTGAGATTTTTGAAGGAGTCTGCATAAGCTGATCCACAATCTTGTATTCACTTCTTTTGATAAGTTTCAAAATTTCATCAAAGTCAGGATTGACATTGGTTCCACTGGATTGACCAACATCAATGCTTGTATTACTGACAGGAATTTCCACAGGATTCCCCACTGGTGTATTGATAGGATTTTTCTCGGCTGCAGGAGCAACAGGCTGCTTTGGAGGTAGTGGAGTATACACACGTCCACTTCTTGTTACTCGACTCACATCAGCGATGTTCACAACAGATGAAAGAGTAGGTAAAGGAACTTCTTGTCCATCCTTTATCATTGTTGCATTGTAGTTGTATGGAACTGCCTTGTCAGAGTCATAAGGAACAGGTCCAGGTAGACAAATGATCAAAGGAGCAATAGGAACCTTCGGCTTGTTGTAAGTAACTTCCATACGCTCAGGCATGTTGAAATGAGGAACGATGATGTTAACTTTAGGCATTTCCGAGTTGATATCTGAGACTAAAAGCTCATGCGGATAACATCCTATCATGTTAACTTCATTTTCATCCCTATTTCGGTAGATCTGAATAGTACCATTATCCAACAGTACTTGGAGATCTCTTCTCACAATCGAACATCCGTGAGGATCTACACAACATATGCTACATGAACCGTATTGATGCTGGCGAAAACTCGGCCCTCGACAGAGAGTGGCGTGCATTTGTACCAAATCGGCTCTTGAGAAATTGATATTAAAGATTCGGTACGGACCAGGACATCCATACACCATGTTTACAACATGCCCTCCATGATTGGGCAGCGGATTTGCTTGCACATTAGGATTCAAATTTCTGAAAGAGAGGAGATTAGATCTAACCAACCTCTGAACTTCATATTTCAAAGCTATGCAATGCTCAAGATCATGGCCAGGTGCTCCTTGATGATAAGGGCATGAGACCTCAGCTTTCTACCACCATGGGAGTTTCTCAGGTACTGGTGGTGGTGCTTTAGTTTGAACAAGACCTCTTTCAATCAAAGCAGGGTACAATTCTGTGTAGGTCATTGGAATCGGATCAAACTGTGGAGCTCTTTGCACACGATTCTGATTACTGTTAAGCTGCTGTGCCTGTTGTCGAGGCTGTTGTTGCTGAAACTGAGGAGTGAATCCCGGATTTGGTGTTGTGTTAACGACTGGTGTGATAGAAGCAACCTGTCGCTGACGATTGACATTTCCTCTTGGCCTCCCTTGGGATACCATGTCAACACTTTGTTCCTTCTTCTTTGGGAAACCACTTCCGAGCTTTTTGGTTCCACTTGAAGATCCACCTTCTTTAGTCAGACGTCCGGTTCGGACTCCTTCTTCTAGACGCATCCCCATGTTTACCATTTCGGTGAAATCACTTGGAGCAATAGCAATCATGCGTTCATAATAAAACGGACTGAGAGTATTCAAGAAGATCTTTGTCATCTCTTTCTCTTTTAATGGTGGATTAATCTGAGCAGCAGTTTCTCTCAATCGTTGGGCATATTCTTTAAAAGCTTCATGATCTTTCTGAGCCATGGATCGGAGCTGATCTCTGTCCGGAGCCATATCCGAGTTGTATTTGTATTGTCGGACAAAGGCCTCACCTAGGTCGTTGAAAGTCCGAATATTGGTGCTATCCAAACCTGTGTACCACTTCAGTGCGGCACCAGTCAAACTGTCTTGAAAGTAATGGATAAGCAACTGATGATTATCTGTATAAGTAGACATCTTCCTGGCATACATCACAAGATGGCTTTGTGGACAAGAACTACCTTTGTACTTCTCAAAGTCAAGGACCTTGAATTTAGCAGGTATTTGTACACTGGGAACCAAACATAGCTCCTGGGCATTCTTTCCAAACAAATCTTTTCCACGGATAGCTTTAACTTCCAGCTGCATCTTGTTAAACTGCTCTTGGAGATCTCCCACAAGATTACGCTGATTTGTGCTATCACCTTGATCATGATAAATCTCATTGCCATCATAAGGAACAGTGTGAACCGTAGGGGTCGGAACTGTCATAGTGGGTTGAGAAAGTGCCATAGTGACTTGAGAAAAAGTTACCCCCTGATTTGGAGTGAACTGTGAACTTTGTGCAGCAGGCGCTTCAGTTGTGGATGTTTGAACCCCAGAAACATTATGGCGGAATCCTGTACCAAAACTGAAAGGCGGGCCCCAACCTTCTGGCATGGAGAAAGATGGAATGCTGAAAGCGACTGTAGGAACTGGAGTAGTGACCTCAGATGTCACTCTTGCTTGACTGTTGGGTGGCGGCGGTTGATTCTGTGCGGCCATTACGGAGTCAACCAGAGTAGTGAGACTTTCCAATTTTTCCTGAAGAGTGGTCACTGTACCACGAAGCTCAATATTCTCTTGTTCAGAACTTTCCATTATTCTTCTTCTGCTTGAACGAGTATTGTATCTGTGATCTGATTGCGAGCGCGGTCGAGAAACTTTGAGACGCGACAGCTTGACGATCTAATGGAGAAAGATCCAAAAGATAAGACTCTATACAACAGACTCGATATGCAGAATGATGTATGCAAAAAAAAGTTTATGATTTTTTCCAAATATTTTAAAGATTATTTCCTTGCAAACATTGGAACACAAACTATTCTTTTATTGAATAAATGGGAAATGTTACAACATTGGAGCGTAGCTCCTTACAAAAGCAAATGATAAATAAAAAGCTAAACAATCCTAAGCATCTTCATCAGACGAAGAACCAAATGCATTGTGCAGCTTGAGCTTCATGATTTCTTTCCCATAATAAGCTTTCAACTTGGCCTTTTCGGTCCTCAGCTTGTCAATCACATTCTTCCAGTCGTCAGGAGTTGGAGCGTTGCTTGTTGAACCTTCAAGATTTCTCTTGCTTTCTTTGATGTACCTTTTGATTGCAGCGTATTTATGACGAATCTTCTCATCTTTGCTCATGAGCCATCCATCTTGACGGTAAAGAGTTTCTTCGTGATCTTTCACTCGTTTCTTCAACCTTCTGTTTTCCACATCGGTCTTACGAAACTTTTCTTCCCAGGCATCTTTCTCTATCCTCATCTTGGCTAAAGTGTCTTGGTATTCCTCCATAGTGGGAATGTTGGGCAATTGAGATACTGCAGGGAACATGGGTTTTTCATAAACATAAGGCATTTGAAACTCCTTTGCTCTTCTCTTTACCCAGCAGGTATAGGTGTCCACGGCAATGCAATTTCTCGCTTCGCCTTTTTCTTTCCATCGGACGTCGTACCAAGCTCTTACCATTCTTGTTTTCAACCTTTGAGGATCATCCCCTTCTTTGTAAAAGTAGCATTCCACTGCGAGACCAAAGGGTTTAGTTGAATTTGCATACCCGAGTTGTCGTCGGGCTAAAATCGGATTGTAGTTAATTCCTCCTTGTGTACCAATGAGGGGTACGTTGGCGAACTCTCCACAACTTTCAATGGTTTATGTACCACTGTGAGCCAAGGTATACCAACGGATATCATTATTAGTAAGAGACATAAGTCTTCGAGGCCAACGCAAGCCTTCTCGGTTTTCTGTGAAAATAGGAGACTCAGGTAAGTGTGAAACAATCCATTGGAACAACAGAGGTGCACAACAAACAATGATTCCACCGCCTTGGCGATTCCTATGATGAACAGAGAAATACATGTCACCAAGCAAAGTCGGAACAGGATTTCCAATCAGAAAGACCTTTATGGCATTGATATCAACAAAGTCGTTGACGTTGGGAAACAGAACTAACCCATAGATGAGCAGGGCTAGTACAGCTTCAAAAGCTATCATGCTACTAGTTTCGATGAAATCAAAGGCTTTCTTTATTAGGAAGTGTGAAGTTAGACCCGGGAGGTTTCCTTTGGTAGTCCAATTACTCTCTACTTCAGATTTCTTCAAGTGGATACTTGCTGCAACGACGTGTGACTTAGGAATGGCTTCCAAACCATTGTAGGGTATTTTGTCAAACACAGGAATACCCAAAAGATTGGCATATTCTTCCAAGGTCGGTACCAACTGGTAGTCTGGAAAGGTAAAACAACGGTAGACGGGATCATAGAACTGAACCAGAGTTTTGAGAAGTCCTTCATCAACATGAGTATTCAGGATAGGCAAAAGCTTTCCATAACTTTCCCTAAAATCCGAAGGATCTTGTACAAAAGATGATAACTCTATCAGTTTTCCCACATCAGGCGCTTTGAAACCATATTTCTTGGTATGCCTCTTTACCTCTGCCATAACTTAATCCTAATGTTTGCAAAGAAAATTTCTCTAAATCTTTGGAAAAATCATGTTTTTATGGAAAAAAGATGGTTTTTTTTTAATGAATGTATGAATGCGTGGATGCATGAATGCCACATATTCAAACATGGTAAAACAGACATGGTAATACGAACATGGTAACGCAAACATGGTACACAAACATGGTAACACAAACATGGTACACATAGGTTCAAAGGTCCAGCGTCACGAGCATGAGGTCAGAGAACCAAAAATGGGATAGTTCTAGTTAATCACCTGTACAACATGTTCTACTGATACGTTAGAGTCTACATTTTTCTTTCGGATATTACCGGCTTTCCACAATTCATCTCATGAGCCAGTAATATTCTCAAGAAAAACTCGTCTGAGTGTGGTTCTCCGCATGACAGCTATCCAAGTCTTCACCTGGATCGTTTCTGCACCACGTCCTAATAAGGCCAGGATGGGTTGGGGTTCTACGGCCAACTAAGCTTCTACAGTTCAATGCAGCAATAATGTTTTCGCTACGAAACATGCTAAACATATATTACCAACAAGGAACCTCCACTGAGCGGAAGGATTCTCACGTACGCCTGTACATGACTATACCCTCCACCTAATTTCTTATGTGTACTTAATCCGGGTTAGGATTTGTCCATAATGTATCACTTGTAACAGAACCACACAAGTAACAGAACCAAAGAATCACACATGTAACAAAAATTAAAATAAAAACAATAATTAGAAATAACCCTTCCTTTGGAAACAATAAAAAGATGGTCCCCAGTGAAGTCGCCATTTTTCTATCGCGGGCGAAAAATCGTTTATCCTTTTTTTTCGGGATGAGACACCTGATGCCTTCTTTGGGCTCGAGTGCTAAAAAAAAATGATTTTTCTTTTGTTCTGACCAAACTTTTTATTATTTCCAAAGGAGGAAAAGGAAAAAAGCTGCAATAACCTAAAAAGTGGGGGAGAGATCTTGGGTAAGAGGGTTGGTTATACGAAGGGAAGGTATTAGCACCCAACGTATCTATAGTACTCTATAGGATTCTTTATTGTTTTTCATTCTATGTTATGGTGGAGGTTCTGTTGTGAAATAGGTGGGACCTAAGGTGTTTGTTTGATTATGCTCGCAAAGATCATCGCGATCCTCTGCATACATATCCCTTAGAGGGAATCAGAGCATCTGTAGCTCGGGTCTACGGGTGCTAAGGTTTGAATGGTTGGAGAAGTTTTGCTCGCCAAGGATACGACCTTGTGCCTACGTATTCTCAAAGGGATGTTGAGAAAGTCAGAGCAATCGTAGTTCCCACTTATGCTAGTGGAAGCAAAGGAAAAGAGACAAATGTCATCTAAATGTTCGATGTATCTAATCTATATCATCACATACATCTGTTTTTTTTGTTTGAAAATCTTTTCATTATAAGCCCGGGGCCATGCCACTTATGGTGCTTAGAATGATAAAGATGCTTTTTAGCCAGCCTTGTGGCAAAAACTTTCAATGAAGTCAGCCTTGTGACAAAAAGTTTTGATTAATCAGCCAGCCTTGTGGCAAAAGTTTCAATGAAGTCAGCCTTGTGACAAAAACTTTGATTAATCAGCCAGTATGGTGGCAAAAAGGTTTGATTGATTGGCCAGCCTTGTGGCAAAAAAGAGTTTGATTGATTAGCCAGACTTGTGGCAAAAAAGTTAAGTTGATTGATTGATTATTTGATTGTTTGTGATGATATAGAAGAGATATTCCTATCATAGAGATGAAAAATGTCTAATCTCCTAGGGTATTTTGATTTGGATATTGGGGATGCTTATAAGAAGCCCGTGGGTCCTTGTACGAAGCCCAAGAGGAGGCTATCCGAGGGTCCTTGCATTGTAAGCCCAAGAGGAGGCTATGGGAGGGACAATCCAGGGTCCTTGCATTGTAAGCCCAAGAGGAGGCTATGGGAGGGACACTCGTTTGTACAAAGCCCAAGGGGAGGCATGGTATAGTTGGTTTGAGCTCTTAGAGCGATTTCACCGGGAAACCATACTCTATGTCCTAACCTAAACTAGGGAGATTCTTTGCACGAAGCCCAATAGGAGGCTATGGGGAACCTAGTGTTGTACTAATTTGAACAAGCACACATATCACACATATGAACAAACATGAACAAGTATGAACAAACATGAACAGGCATGAACAAGTTATGAATAAGCATATATATGAGAAAGTGTGTGTATATAATGGAGTTTATGAACGAAATATACCTGTAAGCATGGTCCATTTGTATACACAGGGGTTCGGGACTTATACTCGATGAAAGGTCCACTTGAATTTATTCAAAGCTATGTAAACAGGTATTTACAAAGGGGCTTGGGACTTATACCTACATGGAGGCCCATGGTATTTTATGAAACATGGTTGATTGTTTTATTTACAGACGCGTCGTTTGAAAAAACCGTTTGTAAGTTGTTTTGGAAGAAGTTTTCTTTTTTGTACAAAGAAAAAGGGTATGAAAGGGGCTTGGGACTTATACCTACATGGAGGCCCATGGTATATTTGAAAAGTTTTGAATAATTTGAAGTTTTGTTGTTTTGAAAATGATTTGAAAATTGTTTGAAAAGGTTTTGTTTTTGAAGAAGTTTTATTGTTAAAAAAACTGTACAAAAGAAAAAAGAAATGGGACTTACACTCTCTAATATTCGAGAGGCCCCACTTCATTTTGAAAATCGATTGATTAATCAAAAAGGATTTAAAAAAAGAAGTGGTTTATCGTTTTGAAAAAGAATCGCGATCGCTCGTCTCAAAACGATTTGAATTTGAAAGAAAACAACTTAATTAAGTTAAAACAAGTTTTAATACTCAATTAAGACCTAAATGATTAGGGTTTGATCACAAAAAAAATTTACAAGTGATTAGGTTAAAAATTAAATGAAAAACAATATTTAAAGTATTTAAAAACACTTAAAAATGTATCATTTTAAACCTAATTAAAAGCATATTAAATAAATCTTTTTTTGTGATTTTTTTTGATATTGTTAAAATATGTATATTAAATAAAAGGTGTGTAAAAAATGAAGAAAAAATAAGTTGATTTGATTAGTTAAATAATTAGTTAAAGTTGTTAAGAAAATTGAAGAAAAATAGTGTTAAAAAAAAGGTTTTGGTCCCTAAGGGTGTTGAACCCACGACCCTATGCTCACCACTCAAAAGCATAACCAACTGGACCACGCGCGTGGTCTGATTAACAAAGGCAAAAGATTTGATTATATTTCAAACTCAACATTTAAATTTCCTTCGCAAAAAATGGCGCCAAGAACACCATCCCCATTTGAATTTGAAAATCTTCAAAACTGAACCAAATTGATCAAGTGAAGGGTGTATCTCACTCGTTTTTTCCATAAGGAACATGATGGTGCCATTTAATTTCATTTATTTTTGCTCTAAGATGGTTAATTTTCTGATGAACACGAAGAACCCTAATATGAAAAATCATTGTGAAATCGTGTATGTGCAAGTTATGATGCAATTGATTGAGGGTTAATGATCCTCATAGGTGCAGAAACAAGATGGCATGTTCATATTTCATTTATGATGCATGGAGAATAGAGTTTGAAGTTCAAGTAGCTTACCTTCAAAAACGGCCAAACTGGGAATCGAATTCTGAGTTAGAGGTGTTGCAGCTGCTTTGTAATGATCTGGATAGCTTCAATGATGATTATGGAACATGTCTGGATGCTTGGAACCACCTGGATTCATCTGAGCATGACCACGGTACCCGATCTGCAGAAGTTTCAAGAGTGAATCGAATTTGATGATGGAGATGTTACAGGTCATATGTGAGTGTTTGGATCATTCATATGAAGTATATGGAAGGTGTTAGAAGTGATAGTTTGGACAGAAATGATCTGGAATGGAAATTGGCATGATAAGGTTCATTATATGCAAACATGGAGGTTGAAGAGTGATTCTGAGTTTTATGTGTTTTTGGGGTGTGTGAATGATTCAAACATATCCCAAATGATGCTTATGAGATGTTAGAACCATCACTTTGGTCATAACTCAAAGGGTTTGGAGGTTGAGTTTTCTACCTCTTTGAAAACTATGAAACTTGCAATTCAAGAAAGAAGAGAGAAAACCTATAATTGTGAGGTTTTGGTGTGATTTGAAGAGTGGAAATGATCTCTATTTATAGGCCATGGATTCTGAATTCAGAGCTTTGCAACTTGCTTCAAAGTTTGATGATTTGGCTTAAGGGATAGAAAGGAATCTTTTACATTAAATGCATATGGTTAAAGTTACTAAACCATGGTTAAATTCCAAGCTTCCTATCCTCTTCCATTCTGATCTTCAAATCAGAAAATATCATTCAATTATTGCTTCTATGCATCATTACTTGGATTATAGGTCATGTAGTCTTGAAACTTAGTGAAAAATGGTGAAAATTCAAGTGAAAATGATCACTAATGTCAAAATTCAAAACCATGGCTACACTCCATATTTTTTCATGCTCTTGGACATTTTGGAAAGCTCATGTTACACACTTCAAAACCCTAGTTGGAAGTTTCTTCAAGACCTTTAAGGAAATGGGTGAAAAAGATCCATGAACTTTGAAGAAAATGAAGTTTTAAGTGAAATTTTCCAAAGATGCCAACTTTGAAGCACCATATCTCTTAAATGGTTGATCTTATGGAAAAAAATTATATGTGTCAAAGTTGTTTATTGGATCAAAATCTACAACTTTCATGTTGGAAGTTTTTTTCAGTTTGTAGGTGAAAATTTGAGAAATTCCCTTCCAAAGTTTGGAAAAAACCATGCAAAACACTTAGAAAATTTTCTAAGTATGGAAAGTCAAACTTTTGACTTTTTGATTCTTGATTGATTTTCTTGATTTTTCTTGATCAAATGACTTCATATATCATATATTGATGATTTTCAACTTCAAAAGTCATGGTTGACCAAAATTCCCAAAAGTCAAAGGTGTTCTTGTACAGTTGACTTTTTCAGACGAATCGCGTTTCTGGAGATTTCAAATGAAACAGGCTATCCTCACCAAATGAATGGTATGAATGGATCATATTGAGGCATTAGAGGATATTGAATCATAGTTTGAGTTGTGACATCTTGTCCTGATTAAAAAGTCAGTTGTTCAGATGAATTAGGTCAAAAACCCTAATTGTCGACCAGATGAAATTGATGACTGTAGGTCTTGAATTGAGATGTAATTTCCATTGGATGTTGTCATAGGGATTATTTGAAGATGATTGAAACTTTTGATTGACTTCCTGGGGATTTTTAGGGTTTCCCAAATGTGATCCCTGATTTCAGTCCCTGATAGTTCAAAACCCTGATCTGAGGATTTGTCTGATCAATCTTTGTGTAGGAGATGTCTTGAGCTAATGGATTAGGTCAAAATGATGTACTTGGGGTCTTGAGGTCTTGTCCCAAGTCATTGGGTCAAATCCTGAGCAAAAGTCAAGAGTATGCTATCTTCAGTCAAAACCCTAATTTGGTTGGTTCAGAGCCTTTGAGCTTGTTAAAATGAATCTCAGAGGACCAAATGTTGATTGTTAATGAAGATGATTCATTTGAGATGAAGGGAGAACAAAACCCTAGTTGATTGTTGCTTGTACTGATGAGTGATTTCTTGATTAAATCCCTGCTGAGTCACAAGTAGCAAACACAAACTATGCAATTTGTTAGAGATGCAAATGATGCATATGCAATGATATGAGGTGGTATCTTAGGTCAAAAATTGGGGTATGACAGACATCGAGTAATTTTTCGATTTTGGTTCCTTCTAATCCAGCGTTGACGATGACAGGTCGTTTAAGTTCTTCGTCTAGGAATTCATACCTCAGGTCACTTGGTAATGTTTTAAGTTCTACAACAGGTTTTTTGGTTTAGGTATAGGATCAGGGGTTAAATCTAGACATTCACTTAGTTGGTTATCTTGATATTCCCCATGCCAGTTATCATCTTCAAGAATAGGCGGTATAGGAATTCTAAGGATTTCAGTATCCTCTGGTGGATCTGGCTTTATTTCCTTTATGCATTCGTCAGTGATGTCCATGGAACAACAGGTATCGTCTATTGCAGGTGCTTTCAAGAAGTGAGACAGAATAAATTCAATCTTCTCTTCTCTTACTTCGAAGGTTAGTTTTCCACGTTTAACATCAATGATTGCACCAGCGGTTACTAAGAATGGTCTACCTAATATGACTGGGATGTTAGAGTCCTCTTGGATGTCCATGATGATGAAATCAGTCGGGATATAGAATTGTCCTACTCGTACGGGTATATTTTCTAACATACCTACGGGGTACTTGACTGAGCGGTCAACTAATTGAAGAGACATCCTTGTAGGTTTTAGGTCACCTAAGTTAATATTTTTACAGATTGAAAGCGGCATTAGACTAACACTAGGTCCTAAATCACATAAAGCTTTGTCTATAATAGTCTTTCCCATTACACAGGGTATGGAGAAACTCCCAGGATCTTTTAGTTTGGGAGGCATGTTATTTTGGATGATGGCGCTACATTTTGCGGTAAGCATAACGGTTTCATTGTCCTCGAGTTTCTTCTTATTAGAGAGAATTTCTTTTAGGAACTTAACATAAGAAGGCATCTGAGTTATAGCTTCTGTGAAAGGTATAGTTATGTTTAGTTGTTTCAGAAGTTCTACAAATTTCTTAAATTGTGCTTGAGTTTTAAATTTGACTAATATCTGAGGATATGGAATTGGTGGCTTATATGGAGGTGGAGGTACATAAGGTTTCTCTTTTTCAGACTCCACTTCGATTTGGTTTTCACCCGTCTTAGCAGGTTGGTCATCAGTTGGTGTTGTCTTAGGTTCCTTTGGCTCTTGCTGTGACATGGGTGTATTTTGGGTTCTATGATTAGTTGGTCCTTCATAGTTTGTTCCACTTCACAATGTAATAGCGTTCGCATGTCCTTTCGGGTTGGGTTGTGGTTGAGTAGGAAATGTGCCAGCTGGGGAAGCAGTAGGCGCTTGTTGTTGAGCTACTTGAGATATTTGCGTTTTGAGCATTTTGTTATGCGTAGTTAAAGCGTCTACTTTGTTCGCTAATTGTTTTAGTTGCTCACTATTGTGAATGTTTTGATTTAGGAAGTCTTTGTTAGTTTGCTGTTGGGAAGCTATAAAGTTTTCCATCATGATTTCTAGGTTCGACTTCCTAGGGGCATTTGGAGCAGTTACGGGTGCTTTTTGGTATCCAGGTGGAACGACAGGTGCTTGTCCAGGTGCGTACAACGCATTGTTGTTTTTATACGAAAAGTTAGGATGATTTTTTCATCCAGGGTTGTACGTGTTTGAGTAAGGGTTTCCCTGAGCGTAATTCACTTGATCAACTGGAACACCTGTCAGCAGTTGACATTTAGCAATGACATGTCCAGTTAATCCTCATATCTCGCAATTAGGAGTTACAGCATCCGCGGTGGCCGCAGGAGTTATGGTCAGGTTCTCGGTCTTTTAGGTCAAAGCATCCACTTTGGCATTTACGCGGTCTTTACCACTGACTTCGTACATTCCTCCTTTTGTCTGAGATTTTTCTACAGCAGTTCGCTCTCCTCCCCATTGGTAATGGTTTTGCGCCATATTCTCAATAAGGTTGTAGGCTTCATCACGAGGTTTGTCCATTAGAGCTCCGCCAGCAGCGGCATCTATAGTCATTTGGTGTTATATAAAATACCACCATAAAAGGTATGGATGATCAACCATGGCTCAAGTCCATGATGCGGACAAAGTCTAAGCATATCTTTGTATCGCTCCCAGGCTTCGGAAAGAGATTCACTGTCTTTTTGGGTAAATCCGTTGATTTGACCTCTGAGCATCGCAGTCTTACTAGGTGGGAAGTATCTTGCTAAGAAAATTCTTTTCAATTCTTCCCATGTAGTTATCGAGTTAGATGGTAAAGATTGGAGCTACGCTCTGGCTCTATCTCTCAAGGAGAAAGGAAAAAGACGTAATCGAATTGCTTCGGAACTGACATTGTTAGCTTTGACAGTGTCGGCGTATTGCACGAACACGGATAATGGAGATTGGGATCGTCTACAGGGCTTCCAGAGAATTAGTTCTGCTGGACGGCTTGCACCAACGAAGGTTTTAGTTCAAAATTGTTCGCCTCAATCGTAGGTGGTGCGATACTTGAGTACGGTTCAGCTTGTGAAGGAGCGGCATAGTCCCTAAGAGAAAGATTGACATCCATCTCTAACTTCGTGGTTTCTTGATCAGAAAGAATCAATTCCTGGGAAACTGGAATCGGTTCTACTTCAGGAAGATAATGAATTCGACGCCTTACGTTAATAAAACGTTCGATTTCGTTAATTCGTTGTATTAATTCCCCTCCTTGTAAACGAGTATTTGGCATACAATCGTTCAAAGAAAAGGAAAAGAATTACTCTAGTCTCTATGGTGTAACAGTGAGTTACGATATCGACTTAAATAGTCCCCAACAATGGCGCCAAAAACTTGATCGCGACTTTACATGTCTATTAATCTGATGACTGCAAGTGCACGGTCGTGTCGTGTAGTTTTAAAAGATATCGAATCCACGGGGACTATAAATCGACCTACCATTATCTAAGGTTACTATGTAAAGCTAAGACTACGAGTACTTGGTTTGTTTCTTAAAGAAAGCTAAGAATCTTAACTCTGAGAAGTATAATATTAAGCGGATATCAGTATGTATTTCGTCTAACTTAGGTGATCCGAAGTTCCATTAGCTATGGTTCTCATGTAATCAAAAATCTCTATTAACTATGTCAGTTAAAAGTCCTCCTCTCAAACTCTCGCTCTGTTGATTTGGACTACTATCCTAACTTTTAACGTACGCTCTCGCTGTCCTATTAGATTTAGAAAAGCTTTTTGAAAACATCACAGTTGATAAAATGCCCATTTCATGAAGAGGTTATTTACTTAATCTCCTAGTCTCAAACTCTCGCTCTGTTGACTCGAATCATGCTAGTATTCCCTAACGTACGCTCTCGCTGTCCCGTGTCGAGTTTAAAAACACTTTTTGAAAATAAATAAATTCTAATTAGTTTTAATACGCTCTCGCTGTCCTTTAAACTAATGTTCTATGTCTACTATCCAGTTAAAGATCTCAAACTCTCGCTCTGTTGATTTTAACCTTTATCAGTTCTAAAATCTCAAACTCTCGCTCTGTTGATTTTGTAACTTTAGCAAATTAAATTAGACATAAAACCATAAACAAGTGATTTTTAATAAAACATATTTAAGCCAATTTATTTCGGATCCCTACGCTTAAATTACTTTACATACTGATATCTTAAATAAATTAGCCAAACATATTGATACGGTTAAACATGCATAAATAGATTCGGTTCATAATTTTAGGCATATTAATTGGCATACAATATATCATGCAACAAAATAATAATTAAAGCGGTAAATAGAAACCTGAATAATGTAAATCTGAAATAAAAGCTTGAATCTTTGAGTACTTGAACTTCCACCACAGGTCCGTTGGATCGTTCTTCAGAAAATTATTCGGCGAAAAACAAAGAAATTAAAACTAAATCTAACTTAAGGTTAGACCTGTTAAAGGTTCACAACAATTTCGGGTGTAGAAATTGTTGTGAGAAAATAACTAAGCAAATTGAATGCTGAATTAAATTGCGGGAAAGGAAATTAATTGAAAGCTATGAAAACAAGAAAATAATTCTAGTGAAAAAACTCGGACCCTGATAATGAATTATCAATTCCCTTTTATAGAGTAATAGTAACGTTCCTTTTTTTCTCTCACGCTGTGCCTTTTCTTCCAGAAAAATAGTAACCTATTGAGACTGAGTTGGAGACATCGTCTCCACTTTTGAATTTGACTTGGTAAGCACTTGGAGACGTGCGTCTCAAGTGGAGAACTTTTAGGGAAGTTGGAGACGGGTGTCTCCTCTTGCATTCTTGGCATGTTTGGCTTGTGGGCCCTTGGAGACGGGCGTCTCCATGCTGGTAGTGGAAGTTTCAGCTCCCACGTGGGCTGGTCTTCCACTGTGTCTTTTGGGTCTTGTATGTTTGCACCTCCATATTTCCTTAGCACCTCTTTTCACTTCTCTTTAATAAATACGGATCAATTTTTGCTCTGTTTCTTCTTCTTTTCACAAGTATGCTCGCACAGACTCATTACCTGAAACAAAGGAAAATACCCGCATAATAACAGAATAAAATAACATAATTAAATGAAAATGCTAATAATATTTATGAAAATTAAGTTAAATATATCATATAAATTCGTGTTATCAGTGGTTTATTGTGCGGGGTCAGTCACAACAGATCGGTTGTGCAGGGTTCGTCACAGTGGGTAGACTGTGCAAGGTGCCTGAGTCAATGGACGTTATATCTCGTGGAGATCAGTGAACGGGTCATTGTCTAGATGGTTAGTCATAGCAGTTGGCTTTGAAGAATGGTTAGTCACGACAGAGGATCGTGTAGTTGTAATCATGATTTGGTTATAGTGGATTAAGACCTCTGTTGAGAGACAAATCACCTGAAGAAGGTGGACTGGAGGTAGCCTTGGTTAGAAGGTGAACTAGGATAAAAATGAATGCGTCTTT
Source organism: Vicia villosa (assembly GCF_029867415.1). Taxonomy (NCBI): domain Eukaryota; kingdom Viridiplantae; phylum Streptophyta; class Magnoliopsida; order Fabales; family Fabaceae; genus Vicia; species Vicia villosa. The sequence goes on from NW_026706114.1 coordinate 76,691, forward strand.
TTTCTTTTTGCACAAGTCATTTTAACTTAGCACACTCACACAAAAGCTCCGCAGAACTGTACTGAGCAAGACATAAGTACGATAATCGATAGAAGTTAAAATGAACATCTTTTTCGTTATGTAGTTCTACATCTTCATGTTTCTGCAACATCAAAACATAATCCAATAGATGACAAAATAAAAGAAAGAAAAGACATTAAAGAAAAGTCAATGGAATTTTAATTGATAAAGAACACAATTCAATCCCCCCTTTCTTGTGTTTTTCTCCACCTTCAGTATTTGAAGTGTGAACTTCTAAATTGGTTTGTTTTTTATAAAGTCACTAGGATTGGGACTGTTAGATATATTTGTTGTGATTTAGGTTGTGGGATGTCTACTTCCCAGGTTTAGATGTCGACTTATAGACAAAAGTAGAACTGGGTAGTGATTAGGCGAGAAGTTGTAAATTGAGACTAGGTGTTGTTTGCACTGAACTGGGTTAACATTTCTATGTGTTCATGATTTAACCTTATGCAATTTTAATTAAGTATCAAATTTAGTATGATGAATTTGGTTTTTTCCATATATCGTAACATTTGTTTGACATCATGTAAAACTGCTGTTTTAGCATGTGTCATGTCTGTACTGGAAATTTCAGTTAGTTTTGCAAAAGAAATGTTAGCTTAAGCTATCTGCAATCTTTTAGTTACAATGCAAGAAAAGAGAGAAAGAAAACGTTTTGGATTTTTTATTATTGTACCTAACAAGATTCGAGGAAGAAATAGACATACGCCCAATTAATCCATCTCTCACCAAAGTTTATTGTAAAAGATGTGAGGCGTAGGGATGTCAACTTGTCTCCGTTAGCGGGGATCCCCGTAGGGATTCCCTGTTTGGGGCCCCAAAGACGGGGAATTCCTCCCGCGGGACGGAGATGGGAAAAAATTCTCTCCGAAGGCACTTCGGGGACGGTGGTGGCGTAAATTACCCTAGCCCCGTGGAGTCGCCGTCCCGCCTAAAATAGCATGATGTCCTTAATTTATATATAATTTTAAATTATTATGTAAGTTTATTTTTCATTTCATATAATTAATCTTAAACACAAATTTAAAATATACATGTATTGTTAGTAAAAGAGTGAGAAGTAAATGATTATTTCAATTTTTTGTTTTGAAATTTTGGTGGTCATGACACTCAATATTATAGATTAAATAGTTAAAAAATATTTATCATAAAATAATTTTTAAATTTCTTATGGTTTATTTTTGAAACTTTTACTATTAATTTGGTTTTAAATAATAAATAAAAAAATCATGTTTATAGATCTCCGCATGAACCTTGAGGATCCGTGGAGACCCGCGGTGATTCGCAAGGACGGGGATGAGGGACAAAATTAATCCTCCGTAGCGGGGATCCAAAACAGGAATGTTGAATAGATTCGAGGTCCGAAATTGTGATGAGAATGTATCCCCCGCTCCCGTCCCGCCCCATTAACATCCCTAATGAGGCGAGTAGAATCATGATTCCTTGACAACTGCCACCATTTAAATATCTTCGACTAAAGTATATGAAGATAGTCATTCTTCATATAGTCGCAATTAAAGATAGTCAAATATTAAATAGTCAATTTTGTCCTTTGATGTAATAATAAATTTAAATAATATTAAACTCTAAAAATAAAATAAGAATCAAGTAAGTAAGGGTAATATATATTTATGAAAACATTTATAAAACTATAAAAATTAAAATTTATGAAATAAAATAAAAATTAATATGGAGAGATACAAAGATGAAAACGAATATTAAAAAAATAAATCTACATATACAAATGGAAAGATGTAAATATGATTGTCTCTAATAAATATAATGAATAAAATATAAAAACTATAAAAGCTCATCAAATTAGACATTATTTGCATAAAAAGTTATTTTAATTTAATTTTCTTTCTTATAGAATGCATTGAATATTTTTCTCCTAAAATACGATTATCTTTAATAAAAGTAAATTATATAAATTTTTTTTAACAATTATACATATTAATTCTATGTATTAAACATAAAGTTTTCCTTTAATGTACTATATACTTTTATAAAAAAATAACTAATCATATTTTAAACTTCAATACAAAAAAGGCTGATATTATCCACGCATTTCGCAGGTGGAAGATTAGTTATCTATAGGATTCTTAATTTGTTGGGAAGATTCAATAATAAAATACTTATTTAATAAAATTATAGATTTGGATATTTTAATTAATATTTTAATTAGTATTTTAAATAGTTCTTCCATCAACTCTATTTTCACTCTTTTCTCTCCGACATTCTAATTACTCCAACCCATTTTCAATTATGTTGCAATTAGATCAGTAACAAAACTCAAAAAAAAAAAATTCCATATTATTTTTAACAAAATTTTCACTTCTTTTATTTTTTTTAGGTTTAGAATAGATCTAGAGATACAAAGATGGAAACAAGTATTAAGAAAATATCTACATATACAAATGGAAACATGTATTACATATTATTCTTCTAAATATGATTGTCTCTAATAAATATAATTTGTAAAATATAAATTATAAAAGCTCCTAAATTAGACACTGTCTGCATAAAAAGTTTATTTAATATATTTTCTTATAGAATGCATTGAATATTTTACTCCTATATATGATTATCTCCAATAAAAGTAATTTATATAAAACAAAAATTTAACAATCATACATATTAATTCTATGTATTAAACATATATTTTTCCTTTAATATATTATATTTCTATAAAAAAAATCATTGTAATCATACTTTAAACTTCAATACAAAAAAAAAAAAAAGTTGATATTATTTAGTAATTATAGATTCATAATTTGTTGGAAAAGATTCAATAAATAAAATGTTTATTTAGTAATTATAGATTTGGATATTTTAATTAGTATTTTCATATATTAATTTAGGTTAACTATTATTATGTTGTAAAAGTTTTTTAAATCTTTGTGATTGTGCAACTTGAATGGTTAAGATGTGTATAGTGAAATATTTCTCTTGAATTAAAAAATATATAAAATCAAATAAATTTATTATATTTCTTATTTGGTCTTTTTATTTCTTTGTATATAAATTTACCGCATTTTCTATGATTTCATTGTTTTTAGTACTAAAGAAAAATTATACTTTAATACTACTCTAACACATCTTAACTATCCTGATAGTACAGTATTCTATACCATAAAAATATTTTACCTAAACTAATATATTTGAATATTAATTAAAACAACCAAATCAATAATTATTAAATAATATTTCTATCATTCTATTATAAGGAATTAACATAAACAAAACAATACCATTTTAATTACATATCATTGATAATTTAATTCTAATTGGTGGTCAATTTTCAGTTATCACAATCACAACTAATAAATGCTCCATTATCTTTAACTATATATATTGTTGATAGGGTGAATGCTCAAAAATACATACTTCTAAATAGAAACATAACAAAGAGTTACATAGAAAAAAAAATGAGAGGAATATCAATATTGTTAAAATTGTCATTGTTAGTAACAACGATAATTGCTACAATGGTAAATTCAGTTCCACTTAACTATGGTGATGCTTTAACAAAAAGTATTTTATTTTTTGAAGGTCAAAGGTCAGGATATTTGCCAGCTTCTCAACGTATGACATGGCGAAAAAACTCTGCACTCAAGGATGGATCTGATATTGGTGTAAGTAAATTGTTTTTGTTTTTGTTTTCTTATGTTTTTTTAAATATATGAATATTCATTCTATTTTGATTCTATTCAATTTCATGGTTTCAAAGTGAATATTAATCTGTTGTTGAATATGTTTTTTAGGTGTGTGAATATATATTAAATATGTGATTCTTTAACATCAATCGTTTACATTGAATTTTTTTATATAAAAAGATTCCACACTTACTTTCAACTTATAAGAAGATAAAATTTAAAAAAAAAATACTAATCTCATTACAACTTAATTGACGGCTAAAATTTTTTTATGTACATTTGAATTGGAAAATTTTCACTTCTCCATATTAAAAAGTCTGAGTATAATTATTTTATCGATCATCGATACATATATAATTGAGTCAAACAACAATTAAAAATATCATTGAATTGTAATAATTATTACAAATATTATTTTTATTTAACTCTACTCACAAAATGTTGGTTTTTTATTAATTTAATGCTAGCTACCATTATATAATTATAATTTCCCTTAATCATTTTTTTTCTATCCGACTTTATAACGGATTAAAGTGTAGAATAATTAATTTTTTTTCTTATTTTTTAAACTATATTAAAATGAAAAAGTGTATTATTAATTAAATCAAGCATATAGGACTCATATTGAAAATTGTGTTTAAACTTTGAGTAAATTAATTTTATAATGTTTCAATAAAAAATTATAGATGTAACATGTTATCAAATTTTAAAATAGATTTAGTGTCAAAATGATTAGTTATAAAGGAATGCAAATTTATTTTAATAGTTTTTTGTTATAATTTTTATTTTATTTAATTTTTAAAAAAATCTGTATAACATTTTTATCAAAATTTTCATGTGTAATCATTTATTTTTTCAACACAGGTGCGTATGGATGGTGGATACTATGATGCTGGTGACAACGTAAAGTTCCATTTTCCTATGGCATTTACAACAACCATGCTAGCTTGGAGTGTTATAGAATTTGGAGATCTCATGGGTCCAGATTTGCAACATGCAATCGAAGCAATTCGATGGGGAACTGATTATTTCCTAAAAGCAACAAAGGATCCGAATGTTGTTATAGCACAAATAGGAGATCCCAATAGCGACCACGGTTGTTGGGAAAGACCAGAAGACATGGATACTTCGAGAAAAACATATGTTGTCACTACGAGTAAACCCGGTTCAGAGGTTTCGGCTGAGATTGCAGCTGCCCTTGCTGCATCATCCATTGCATTAAGAAAAAGTGATGGTAGATACTCTAGAGCTCTTCTTCTCAGGGCCAAACTGGTATCATACATTTATTTTTCATTTTTTAATGTATTATTCAAATGTTTTACTACTAATTAACATATTTATATCTATTGAGATCTTTCTCAACTCGAGGGACTGCAGTTACGTGTTGAGGATATTCAATTTCTCAACAAAAAAATTAATATATTTATACATGATATTTAGGTGTTTGACTTTGCAAATAATCACCGAGGAAGTTATAATGATTCTATAGGTGATGGAGCATGCCCTTTCTATTGTGATTTCAACGGCTACATGGTATGACTTTCATAATTTTATAATTAATTATTTGTGTATAGAAAAATACTATTAAATTTATTACATGTAATTCAGGACGAGCTGGTTTGGGGTGCTGCATGGTTGTACAAGGCTTCTAATGATCAAACTTATTGGAATTTTGTAAAATCAAATATACAATCTTTAGGATCCTTAAGTGAATTTGGATGGGATTCAAAGCATGCTGGCATTAATGTACTTATTTCTGAGGTTAGTGTCACTTCTCATTATTAGTGTAACATTCTTTTACACAATAATTTTCAATTAGTTTTGTACCATTTGATGCATGTAAGAATTAATTGTAATCAGTAACGGATTTTGGTGAAATATTTATTGGGTGCCAAAATTAAAATATAGATCAAAATTATTTTTAAAATTTAACATAAATTGTTAGTTGATGTGGAAATTATTTTATGTTTAAATTTCTCTAAGAACTAAGATATTATAAAAATATATGTATAAATTCAACAGAACTAAGATTCAAGGTCAGTCTGAAGAATTTTTTTTAGCATTTATCACTTAAATATTTGAACTTGAAGGATGATATGGCTCCGTCTCAACCCTATATAAATCTGCCACTGATTCTAATGTACTAACATAAATGTTATGACATTTCTCAAATATGATTTTATTATATAAATTTTTACAGCGGGTGATGAACGATCCATCGAATCAAAATCCTTTCATTCCCAATGCTAATAGTCTTATATGCTCATTGTTGCCTAATTCACCAACCAAAGCAGTCAAATATTCTAAAGGTAAGATCTCATATTCGAATTTGACCATTATCATATGAATTTTACTTATGATTAATTACTTTTTTATTGTTATCATAAAAATATATGTTTAAGTTACATGAATTGATCTTTGGAATTAATCTTTGGATGTTGATTAGGTGGACTTCTATTCAAACCTGGATCAAGTAATTTACAACATGTAACATCATATTCTTTTCTATTAATTGTATATGCACGTTACATGCAAGTTAACCATAAAACAATAAATTGTGGTAGTGTTGTTGCCAAACCAACTGACCTCATCGATCTTGCAAAATCTCAGGTAACTATGAATCAATTGTTTAGATATAACTATATTTCTTATTTTTAACTACTATTCACACATGTTCATCGGTTTCTCTATTTTTTAAGGTGAATTATGTTCTAGGAAACAACCCTTTAGGAATGTCATACATGGTCGGATATGGGCTGAAGTTCCCTCAAAAGATACACCATCGTGCTTCAACAATGCCATCCATAGATGTATACCCTAAACACATAGGGTGTCGTGATGGCGATAAATATTTTGAATTACAATCACCTAATATCAATCAACTAACTGGTGCGATTGTTGGAGGACCAGCAGAGGATGATTCTTTTCAAGATTCGCGTTTTAATGTTTCTCAATCAGAGCCAACTACATATATCAATGCTCCTTTTGTTGGAGTTTTGGCTTACTTCAAACAAAGTAAATCATAAAATAAATTTGAATTAAATTGTTAGTTCATTAGAATTTACATCATAGTTTTTCATTTGAGTTCTTATGTATCCTAATAAAATGAATCTAGTTTTTACATATTTGTTTGTAGTTGCTACTTTGCACTTTATTTCTGTTCAGTTTCTTTGTTTTAGGATATTAATAAATCTAATTTACTTTTGTTTCAATTTTACTCTTATAAACTTTTTCTTATTTTGTTAGGCAAAAAATGGAAATAACTTTAGCCACGACCATAAGTTTATTTAGCCACAATTTTAACCTTTGTTAAACACCACTTTTATAGTGACGCATAACTAAAATATCATGAAGATTATTTGAATGTTAATATTAATATTTACAAATAAATAAATCAAAGGCCAGTTCCTTTCGGCTTTAAAAAATGGATTTTTTTATATTTTTTAAAATATTAAAAGTTTTTATATATTCGTTTTTTTAATGGAAACATTATATTTTATATCCTATAACATAAATAAACATTATTGAAGACCAAAACATAGTCGAAATCTCACCTTTTTTTTCTTTTCAAAAATTGGTATTTTAAAAATGATTTTTATGAAAATCTATTTGAAATAGTTTCAAAATTAAATGAATTTTTGATATCAAAAAATAATTTCAATAAAAAAATGAAATACATAAAATAACATTTTAAGAATAACTATTCAAACAAAATTTTAATTTGAAGCTTTTATGGAAAGTTTCATTGTAATTTTTTTTACACACAATTTTGTAACCCTTATAAAAATCATTTTTAAAAAAAAAATCAAAACAAAGAAGCTCATATCAAATTCAACCTAGAACATAATAAAGTATACTCTATATGGCTACTACTATAGATAAATATTCTGCATAGAACAATTAATATATTTGACCTCAAATATTGATGTTACATTTGTTGTTTAAATTAACTAAGAATCTTGTAATATCTTGAGTTAAAAATATAAGTTTTCTAAGAATCCTGTGTTAGAACAAGAAATGTTCTGATCAATATTATGTGTTTTGATGATAACATTATGTATGAATTTTGTATAAGACAATGTGGTACTCTAATCCTTTGCATTTTCCATTTCAGTAAATACATAAAGAGTATGCACAAATCAGCGCTCAGAAGCAACTGACTCAAAAAGTTCTGGATGGCTTCATCAGAACATGCTCTGGCAAGACATCAGAAGATGGTCATGCAGAATCGGAACATGAACTTGAAAGCATCAGAAGAATGAAAGTCAGAAGAACAAGATCTAAAGTTCTGATGGTATCACGCTCAAAGCTCTTCAGAGTCAGAAGACAGAAGATGCTCTGCACCAAAGCTGATGGCTCTGATATTCAAACGTTGTTATCTACAAAATCTGAGTCTAGAAAGAAATTACAAGATGAAAGGCTGTAACGTCTAATCTCTAACTGACAAAAGGAACGTTAGAAGCTACAAAAGGCAAAGTCAGTAAAAGCAGCAAAAGCAAGGTTCGAGGTAGTTGACAAAAGTGTGAAACATTAAATGCAGCGTTGTACTATTCACGCAAAGCATTAAAGGCATCCCAACAGTCATTTCCTCTCAGCGCTTATAAATAGAAGTTCTTTCCAGAAGCCGAATACTACACTTGCGCAAATATACAGAAACGCTGTCAATTTCAAGTTGTGATATGTAGACTCTAGAAGAGTTAGAGGTTATCTAAGTGGAAAACCATTGTAATCAGTTGGATTAGTTGATTAAATCCTCAGTTGAGGTAAATCACTCTAAGGGGGTGGACTGGAGTAGTTTGGTTAACAACGAACCAGGATAAAAATCAGTGTGTTGATTGTTTTTATCTTCTAAGTTTTTGAGATACACTTATTCAATCTCCCCCTTTATAAGTGTTTTTCTATCCTTCAATTGGCATCAGAGCGCCGGTTCTAGGTGTAAGCACTTAACCGTGTTAGATAAAAGATTCAGGGAGAAAAACACAGAGTCAAAATGGTTGAAACAACTTCATTTACTCCTACTCCTGAACAAAACAACTATGGTAATGGAAGCAATAGTTTTAATGGCTATAATAGACCACTAGTTTTTGATGGTGAAAACTTTGAGTATTGGAAAGATAGACTCGAAAGTTACTTTTTATGTCAAGATGGTGACTTATGGGACCTAGTGCTGGATGGTTACACACATCAGGTAAATCCTCAAGGTGTCAAGATTTCTAGACAAGCCATGAGTGATGCTCAAAAGAAAGACTTCAAGAATCATCACAAGTCTAGAACCATATTGTTAAATGCTATCTCTCATGCTGAGTATAAGAAGATAACAAACAGAGAAACAACTCATGATATCTTTGAATCCTTAAAGATGACTCATGAGGGTAATGCTCAAGTAAAGGAGAAAAAGGCCTTGGCTCTAATCCAGAAGTATGAAGCATTCAAGATGGAGGAATATGAAAACATTGAAGCAATGTTTTCAAGATTCCAAACTCTGACTGCTGGATTGAGAGTGCTAGATAAAGGCTACACCAAAGCTGGTCATGTAAAGAAGATCATCAGAAGCTTACCCAGAAGATGGGAACCCATGGTGACTGCATTCAAGATTGCTAAGAATCTGAATGAAGTTTCTCTTGAGGAGCTGATCAGTGCCCTGAGGAGTCATGAAATAGAGCTGGATGCAAATGAACCTCAGGAGAAAGGTAAGTCTATTGCATTAAAATCTAATAGTAAAAAATGGACTAACGCTTTTCAGGCTGAAGAAGAAGATTCTAAAGAGTCAGAATCAGAAGAAGAAGATGATGAACTGTCTCTAATATCCAGAAGAGTAAATCAACTCTGGAAAAGCAAGCAGAGAAAGTTCAAGAACTTCAAGAACTTCAAAAGGCCCGAAAAAGGAGATTCTTCTGGACACAGAAGATCTGACAAGAAGAAGGTGACGTGCTATGAATGTAAAGAGCCTAGACACTACAAGAATGAATGTCCAAAGCTTCAGAGGGAAAAGCCCAAGAAAAGATTTGAAAAGAAGAAAGGCTTGATGGCTACTTGGGATGACTCAGATTCCTCTAATCAAGAGTCAGACTCTGAAGATGAGTAGGCAAACATAGCACTGATGGACACTGTTGATGATGAGTCAGAATCTACATCAGACTCAGATTCTGAAGAGGTATTTTCTGAACTCTCTAGAGATGAGTTAGTTTCCAGCTTAACTAAACTTTTGGAAATCAAGGCTAAACTTAGTATCAAATACAAAAAGCTGAAAAAGCTCTTTGCATCTAAAACTAAGAAACTTGAATTAGAAAATTCTGAACTTAAAGAAAAAGTTTTAAAACTATCTAAAGATGCTGAGTCATCTTCAAGTTCAGAAAAGTCTATTCCAAGTGTGAACAATATTCTTAAGGAATATGACTTGAGTTTCAGAAAGTTTCTATCTAGAGGTGTTGGCAGAAGTCAGCTAGCCTCTATGATATATGATGTTAGTGGAAACAAGAGAATAGGCATAGGCTATGAGGGTGAAACCCCATATAAACTTGAACCTGTTGATGAGATGATTATCACATACAAGCCTCTGTATGATCAATTCAAGTTTGGCCATTCTCATGATATAAAACACACATCTAACTCTAAGAGTTTCCACATAACACACACCAAGAAATATGTTGCACACACCAGAAAATCTTATGATAAATCCTGTGCTAAACCTCAGTTCAATCAGAACTTGAGGAGAACTAACCCAAAAGGACCCAAAAGAATGTGGGTACCTAAGTAAAAGATTATCCCTGTTGCAGATCTCCTTCAAGGCTCAAAAGACAAAGGCAAACATGTCATGGTACCTGGACTCTGGGTGCTCACGACACATGACGGGAAAAAGGTCTATGTTCCAAGACCTGGAGCTTAAATCTGCTGGAGAAGTTAAGTTTGGAGGGAATTAGAAGGGAAAGATCATTGGCTCTAGAACCATATGCATTGATAACTCTCCCTCTATAACTAATGTTCTTTTAGTATATGGATTAGCTCATAACTTATTGTCCATAAGTCAATTAAGTGACAATGGTTATGACATAGTCTTCAATCAAAAGTCTTGTAAAGCTATCAGTTAGAAGGATGGCTCAATCCTATTTACAGGAAAGAGAAAGAACAACATTTATAAGATTGATCTTTCTGATCTTAAAATCAAAAGGTTACTTGCCTTATGCTGTGGTGGTCGTTTTCTTTACCTCCCCGTTTCACTTGGGAGGACGGCACGCTAAACCCTTCACGCGAAATTTGGAAGGAGAATGCGCCCGTGGTGGGATGAATTTTGTTTCAGTTCTTCCTACGATATCACACGAACTTTCTTATTGGTCCTACGAGTAGGAAAGGGAAAAAAAGATCTCAACTAAACCCTAGGAGTTTGCTAAGTGTGGGGATTTCACCTAGACTAGAAATTCTGGAGTCCGGGAGGTCGGTTATACATAGGGAAGTGTTTAAACACCCTACATATCTGTAGTACTCTACAGGAACCTTCTCTGTATCATTGTGTTTGTGTTTATTGCTATGATTGGGAAAGTTTCTCCTTTGTGTTAGGAGAAGGAATTGAATTGATTTGAAAAGACAAACAGACAGACAGACAGACTGACTATTTTTGGTATTTTATTAGCTCGCTGAGATTCCTTGTGAACCTCATGCCTACATATCCCTAGTGGAAGTCAGAGCTTAATGTAGTTCGGGGAACTAACTAGGGAAATTAATTATTTTTGGTGCCTTGCTTGAAGCTCAAGGTTGAAGCTTGGAATTAAATCTCTGTTTACAGTAAAGAGACATGAAATTATCTTTACAGAGAGGTATTTATACTATTCTACCACAAACATTTAAAGGAGTGACAGAATAACTGAATTCATTTCATTCAAGAGGGGGACCTTACTTGTGTATGTGCAAGTATACCAGTCAAATGCCTCTTAAATGAAAGAAAGATGCTCATCCAAATTAGGGAAAGTTACCACATGTCTGGGTTTTACTGCCAGCTCATGCCTTTCAAAATCCTAAATGGGAGACTTGATTAAAATTGAAATTGAAATGTTTGTTTGTTTGAATGTGGTAGAGTAGTAAAAATATCTCTCTATAGAGATAAGCTATGTCTATCTACTGTATAAAAGATTTGACTTTAGCTGGCTTGTATGAGGCCCAAGCTTGAGGCTTTTTGATTGATTAATTATTATTATTGACTCTGGGAGATGGCTCCACTGGGGGTTAATTACACGGTATTTTTGTGTTCTGTACAAAGCCCAGAATTGAGGCTGACTCTACTTAGGGAGACTCTATTTATGTGCCTTGTACAAAGCCCAAGGTTGTGGCTAACTGTTGAGGATAAATGAATGAATGACTCTATTTTATGTGCCTTGTACAAAGCCCAAGGTTGTGGCTGACTCTAGCTAGGGTAAATATTATTTTCTGCCTTGTACAAAGCCCAAGGTTGTGGCGGACTCTTAAATGAATTAAGTATTGATGACTATATGGGGAAAGATCCTAAGTGTTAGGAATCTTTGACACATGAAAGATATGGTTTATCTGCCTTGTACAAAGCCCAAGGTTGTGGCTACTAAGTGATGAAGGACTCACTGGGGAGACTCTATTATCTGCCTTGTACAATGCCCAAGGTTGAGGCTGACTCTTAATAGGGGAGTTTTATTGTTTGGGTGCCTTGTATGAAGCCCAAGGTTGAGGCTAACTGTTTTTGTTGGTTTTGACTCTACTGAGGAGGTTTTATTTATTAAAAGACTATTTTTCTTTGGAAGCTAACCCTTTCCAGGGATTTTGACTCAGCTGGTGAATTTGTCTGTTAAAAGACTGACTTTATCATGTTTTTTGGAGGCTGACCCTTTCCAGGGGTTTTGACTCTTTTGGGGAAATTATCTCCTAAGAGAATGAAACTATCTTTTTGACATTTAATGATTGACTTTGGAGGCTAACCCTTTCCAGGGGTTTTATATTAAAAATGAAAGAATGTGTGGAAGCTAACCCTTTCCAGGGATTTTATATTAAAAATGAAAGAATGTGTGGAAGCTAACCCTTTCCAGGGATTTTATATTAAAAATGAAAGAATGTGTGGAAGCTAACCCTTTCCAGGGATTTTATTGAAATGATTGGCAGAAAGATTATCTAATGGAGACTTCTTGTTTAAAGCCCAAGATGAAGGCTGACACATGCTGAGGATGATCAAACATGGATCCTAGACTCTGCTAAGGAAGATTGATGAAGATAAGGGTGACAGAGACTGTCCATGTCTCTCATTCCAAAAAGTATACTCAATGCAAAATTGAGACAAACTTAGCTTGTTTAGAGTCTGGTTTAAATTGGAAGAAACTCACCAGGGTAGGCTAAAAGGTGACTAAAGACCTGTTCCTATGTTTATAAGAAACCTGATGGGTCCTTGTATACAAGCTCAAGAGGAAGCTGGAAATGCTTTTAAGAAGCCTGTGGGTCCTTGTACAAAGCCCAAGAGGAGGCTAATCGAGGGTCCTTGTTATAGCACAAGAGAAAGCTATGTAGTTTTGAACTTATTTTGGCTCTAAGCAAATGGGTAAGAGGTTTCACCGGGAATAATCCTCTTTGGGTGGATGTGTCCTATTATTTTGGATTCTAAGGTTTTTGCCAAGATGTTTCACCGGGAATAATTCATCTTGGGGGTTTGAACTACAGATCTCTAATTAGGAAAGAGCCTTCACCGGGAAGACATTCTCAATCCTAGGTCATATTCCTATAATATATATATAGTTTAACTGTCCTAAGGTTTATACTCAAACGCAGTTCTAAACTAATATATGTGCACAGTTTATATTTGACAGTAATTTAAACAAAGACTGTAAATTGAAAGCTTGTAAAGCCTAACCTGGATGGAGTGGAGGCCTTTGAAGAAGTATGTACAGAGCCTCAACAGTATTTTTATTGTTTTTGTTGATAACAGTTGAATGTATGTGATAAACAGTTAATGGTTTTTGAAAACAGAAGAAGTGAAGATGGACAAAGGTCACATAGGTATCTGAAGAGTTTCACCGAGAATAATGCCCTTCAAATACCAGAAGAATGTTTTGAAAACAGAAAGAAGATTTTGAAAATACAGTTTTGAAAACAAGCTAAGAAGAGAAGGTTTTTGGGACTTACACTCTATTAGAGGCCCAGTACTTTGCAGTACTGGTGATAAAAGCAGTTGAAAATGATTTGAAGTGATATAAGGTTTTGTTGTTTGAAAACCTTAATCATCCGTTTAATCGGAGACTGATAACAGCTTTGAATATTGACAAAAGTCAACTTAATTAAAGTAAAAATAAAGATTTTTACTTAATTAAGACCTAAATAATTAGGGTTTTATCATAAAATTATTTACAAAGATGATTAGGTTAAATCAAAGTGAATATATATATTTAAAGTATTTAATAAAACACCTAAAACATACTATTTTAAACCTAATAAAAATACATGAAATAAATAATATTTTTTATGATTTTTTTGACTATTCACAAAATAGGTATATTAAATAATAGGTGTATGAAAAATGAAGTGAAAATGATTTATTTTGATAGGTTAAATAAATATGTGAAATTGTGAAGAGAAATGAAAGAAATTAGTGTTAAAAAATAAGTTTTGGCCCTTGGAGGGTTTGAACCCACGCCCTTGAGGTTACCAGCCCAAAACAACACCACTGAGCCAACGCGCGCTCAGTGTTAGTGACTTGCCTTCACTTGGTTATGTTTCAAAACAAGTTGTAAATCTTTGAAAAATAAAAGAACCAAAAAGTCTGGGGCGAGGGGGATTCGAACCCCAGACCTTTGGCATGAGGAGACTAAGAGCGCATGTGTGGCCACTAGGGCAAGTTATTCAGTCGTTAATAAAACGCACACCATTCAAAATAAAATAAACTCTCCCCTGAGAATTCAAATTTGCGCGCCACCACCATCTTCATCTTCTACCTCAAGCTCTCCATTTTTGAATTTCTGAACTTACTCGTTTCTCAACCATTTGCAACGATGTAAACATGAAACTTGCTCTAAATTCACTCACGATTCTAAATATGTAACTAACATGAACTATTATTAACTACATCTAATTAATTTACCAGAAATCGTGAAGAACCCTAAAATTTCAAAATTAAATTAAATGACTATACTGAAAGATAAATGGATGATGATAGAGGGTTTTTAATCCTCTGATGATGCTGAACAAGATAGAATCGAGCTATTTCACAAAGAGTACTTAAATTAAAGAGAGGGAGTTCAGAAACTTACCTCTGAAAATGAAGGTCGTGAGGATGATTGAGAGCAACTGGGCTTGTATGAATGATCCCAAAAGCTTCCTTGTGGCTCAGTGATGCTAACTGAATGCTTATAATGACCTCAAACCTCCTGAATTGTTCTATGGACCTCCCTCGATTTCAGCTTCAAGTGAACATGGAGGGTGTTGATTCTCGAGTTACAGGTGAGCTGCAGCCATCTGGTTAGCTTCACTATGACCTGAGGAGTGTGTCTGGATGATTGGCTTGCCTTGAAACCTTCTAAATCACTCCATGGACCTCCAACTGCAGATGCTCCAAAGTGAGAGCAACAATGGTGTTCCTCCACTTACAGAAGTGATCCAGGTGCTTGGATCACCTCAAATGACCTCCCTTGAGATGTTAGAATGCTCACTTCCCAAAGATAAGCTCTGGTTTGAAGAAATCGATTCTTCTTGCCAAAGAACTTTGAAAAACAATGAACAAGAGAAGAGAAAGAGAAAGCAAGTAATATGGTTGCTTTGGTGTGTTTTTGAATGAGGAATGCATCTGTATTTATAGGCAAATGGATCAGTATAGCTGCAGAGGAGTGAGCTTCCTTAGTGAAGTTGATTTGGTTTCTTAGCCATGAAGGAAATTTGCAAATATCTCTTATGCAATGATGAGAATTTTGATTCCATTTGATCAATCCCCTAGCCCTCGATTTTGCTTGATCTTAGGGGACAATTCTGAGCCAGAAATGAGCTCTAATTGGTTGGTGAGAAGATTCCTTGGGTGATTCATCAATTTGCCATAAATTCACAAATGTAATCATTACATAATCACATGTTCTTGTTTTTAGAATCTTCTTCAATTCTTATGGCATGGTGAAAATGAATGCATGGCATGTTTGCAGATGTATTATGGGTCATGTAGCATCTGCATTTGAGGTCATGTGCACAAAATTTCAAAGTTCCAAAATGATGCATGACCTATAATTTTACTTCATGAGGCCAACTTTGAACAAGCATAACTCTTAGCTCAAATTGAATTTTGAGAAGGTTGAACACAATTTGGAAAGCCCTAAACATCTACTTTAAATCATTAGTTTATGTCTTCTTCAGAATCCTTTGGGAAATTTGTGAAAAATGAGGCCAAAGTTGGAAGAAAACTAGGTTAAAACACTTAGAAAAATTTCTAAGTGTTTATGACCTAAACTTCAAAATTTCCAAAACTTCATAAATGGTTGATCTTTTGAAAAAAGTTCCCTTGTAAGATGTTGTTTTATTTGGCAAGATCTACAACTTTCATGTTGGAAGTTTTTTGAGTTGTGTAGGTGAAATTTTGAGATCTCACCATGCCTTCAAAAACCCTAATTCCCGACTTTTCGCTCCTTGATGAATTTCTTTGAATTTCTTTGGCCAAATGACTTTGACATCCATATATTGATGATATTGATCTTTGAAAGTCATTTTTTGACCAAAAACCTTAAAAGTCAATGATGATCCTTCACAGTTGACTTTTTCCTGACAAAGTGAATTTTTGGGCTTTTGTGTAGGAATAAGATCTTCTCCCCAAATGGATGATATAAATGGATTATATGGAGGTAGTAGAGATCCTTGAATCATGTCTTGAGTTTTGGATTCATGCCCTGATCAGAAGTCAACTATCTTGGTGAATTAGGTCAAAACCCTAATTTGTCGACCATGTGAAAGTAATGACTGTAGACTTTGAATTGAAGTGTGATGTCCAGTAGACCTTGTAATATGAGTTATTTGAAGATGATTGATGTCTTTGAATGACCCTCTGAGGTTTTTTAGGGTTTCCCAAATGTGATCCCTGATTTCAGTCCTTGATAGGCTCAAAACCCTAGTCTGGTGACCTGAGTAAACCTGTACTCATATGACTGGATGTCTAATCAATCATAGATGAGAAAAGTGAAGTTTTTGAGCCCCATGATTGTATTAGAGATTAGTCTTTGTATTGATTGATCCTTTGCCTGAGCTTTCTTGTCTTTGAGCATCCTCGATTAGGTACCAGATGGAGAAATGACTGCTCTGGGTACTTGTCTTGACCTGATGAAAAATCCTGAAGATATGTCATCTCAGGGGGGTCAAAAATTAGGGTATGACATATGCCTGTTAGTGTAAAGCAGTGGGTCTGGCACAGAAGATTAGGTCATGTTAGTTTGAGAAAGATTTCTCAGATTAACAAACTTAATCTGGTCAGAGGACTCCATAATCTGAAATATAAATCAGATGCTCTTTGCGAAGCATGTCAGAAAGGGAAGTTTTCAAAACCTGCATTCAAATCTAAAAATGTTGTCTCTTCCTCTAGGCCGCTAGAACTTCTGCACATTCATCTTTTTGGCCTAGTCAAAACAACATTAATCAGATGGAAGAAATATGGATTAGTCATCGTAGACGACTATAGCAGATGGACATGGGTAAAGTTATTGAAACACAAGGATGAGTCACATACTGTGTTCTTTGACTTCTGCACTCTGATTCAATCTGAGAAGGAATGCAAAATCATAAAGGTCATAAGTGATCATGGTGGTGAATTTGAGAACAGATTCTTTGAAATTTATTTCAAAGAAAATGGTATTGCCCATGATTTCTCTTATCCTAGAACTCCACAGCAAAATGGAGTTGTGGAACGCAAGAATAGGACTCTACAAGAAATGGCCAGAACCATGATCAATGAAACTAATATGGCTAAGCATTTCTGGGCAGAAGCAATTAATACTGCATGTTATATTTAGAATATAATCTTCATAAGACCTATTCTAAATAAGACTCCTTATGAATTGTGGAAGAACAGAAAGCCCAACATTTCTTATTTCCATCCATTTGGATGTGTATACTATATTCTGAATACTAAAGATCATCTGCATAAGTTTGATTCTAAAGCTCATAAGTGTTTTTTACTTGGATATTCTGAATGCTCAATAGGCTACAGAGTATACAATACTGAAACTCTTGTAGTTGAAGAATCAATCAATATCAAATTTGATGATAAGCTTGGTCTTGAAAATCCAAAGCAGTTTGAGAATTTTGCAGATATAGAAATCTCTAACTCAGATCATGAAGAACCCAGAAGCAAAGTTTCAGAAGATCAAGTTGCTGCCTCTTTAGAGAATCTCAGAATATCTGAAGAATCAACACCCAGAAGATCTTCTAGACTCAACTCTGCTCATCCAGAAGATGTTATCATTGGAAAGAAAGATGATCCTATCAGAACAAGAGCATTCCTTAAGAACAATGCAGAATGTCAATTTGGTTTAGTATCTCTGATTGAGCCAACTTTTGTTGATCAAGCTCTGGAAGATGCTGACTTGATAATTGCCATGCAAGAAGAACTAAATCAGTTTACAAGGAATGATGTTTGGGATCTGGTTCCAAGACCAAAAGGATTTAACATCATTGGAACTAAGTGGGTCTTCAAAAACAAGTTGAGTGAAAAAGGAGAAGTTGTAAGAAACAAAGCCAGACTGGTTGCTCAGGGCTATAGTCAGTAAGAAGGCATTGACTATACAGAAACCTTTGCACCAGTGGCCAGGTTAGAATATATTCGCTTATTAATTTCATTTGCCACTCAGAATAACATCACTCTATATCAGATGGATGTTAAGAGTGCTTTCTTAAATGGTTATATAGATGAAGAAGTATATGTCCACCAACCTCCTGGTTTTGAAGACTCTAAGTCTCCAGAACATGTTTTCAAATTAAAGAGATCATTATATGGCCTAAAGCAAGCTCCCAGAGCTTGGTATGAAAGATTAAGTTCTTTCCTTCTGGATAATGGTTGGATACAACTCTCTTCTGTAAAAACTTTAAAAAGGATATTCTAATTTGTCAAATATATGTTGATGATATTATATTTGGAACATCTAATGCTACACTTGGAAAGGAGTTTGCTAAGTCTATGCAGGCAGAGTTTGAAATGAGCATGATGGGAGAACTCAAGTATTTCCTTGGGATCCAGATCAATCAAACTTCTGAAGGAACTTATGTTCACCAAACAAAGTATGTGAAAGAACTTCTGAAGAAGTTTAATCTTTCTGAAAGAAAAGAAGCAAAGACTCCTATGCACCCAACGTGTGTATTAGGTAAGGATGAGGTAAGTAAGAAGGTAGATCAGAAGCTCTACAGAGGTATGATTGGATCTCTTCTATATCTTACTGCTTCTAGACCTGATATTTTATTCAGTGTATACCTGTGTGCTAGATTCCAATCAGATCCTAGAGAATCTCACTTAACTGCTGTTAAGAGAATTCTGAGGTATATGAAAGGTACTACTAATGTTGGTTTAGTCTACAAAAGATCTGACGAATACAACTTAGTAGGATATTGTGATGCTGATTACGGTGGAGATAGAGTTGAAAGGAAAAGTACTTCTGGAAGCTGTGAGTTTCTGGGAAGTCATCTGATCTCTTGGTACAGCAAGAAACAAGCCACAATTGCCCTCTCTACAACAGAAGCAGAATATGTTGTTGCTGCTGGATGTAATACACAGATGATCTGGATGAAGAGTCAGCTAGAAGATTATCAGATATATGAGAGTAACATTCCTATATTCTGTGATAATACTTCTGCTATTTGTTTATCTAAGAATCCTATCTTACATTCCAAAGCTAAACATATTGAGATTAAACATCACTTCATTAGGGACTATGTTCAGAAGGATGTTCTTTCTTTAAACTTTGTGGATACAGAACATCAGTGGGCTGATATCTTCACAAAACCCCTTGCTGAAGATAGGTTTAAGTTCATTCTGAAGAATATCAGTATGAATTTATGCCCAAAATGAAAGGATGAGAAGATCTGATATATGGATTAGATTTGAAATGTGTATTTATTTTTCTTATCAGATGTTCTGGATATGTTGTTCATTTAGATATTTTGATTCTGTTATTGCTAACGTTTCATATGTCTAAGTTGAATCAGAATCTCTGTTAAAGCAAAATAGCTGTCACCAGCTATTCCAGATGATGAACACGTGTTCATTCTGAAGGGACAAGCATGCGTGCAGTGATGTGACGCCGCCCTAGGTAACTGTGCAAATCATTACAAATCTCACGTTATCTCTCCTAACATCAATCAACATTAAATGCATTTGATTCAAATTCTGTAATCTCTTTCATTCAGAATTTCGTTGCATATTATTTCAAATTCTTACCTATATAAACGCATCTCTCTATCATTTCATTTCTTTCCATTCATCTTCACTGTTCATTGTGTTTGCATTTTTTTTGCCTCGTCTCCCCTCTTTTCATAAACGCTAAAGTTACGAACCTAGTAATCTCAGTTGTGATTCAATGGCTTCTTCATCAAATGTTCAACGCAAGGTTTCATCTTCAAAACAAGAACATCCATTGAAGACATGTTTGATTCCTTACGACGAACTGGAAGTTCTTTGTGAAACTATGGTGGATTTTGAAAATCTTCTAGCACATGATTTCAAAATAAAAACTGGAATGTTGGAACAAGGATGGGCAAACTTCTCTGAACGTTTAATTGGACCAGTTTACCCTATCTTGGTTAAGGAATTCGGGACTCATGCCATTGTTACTCCAACTACTATCATCTCCTTCATGCTAGGTCATGAAGTGGTTATCTCTGAGAAACTGATAAGGAAACTATACAGTCTTGAAGGTATGGGTGGAATCACTGGTGCTCTCCCGGGTAGAACTGATTGGGGTAATGTTGACCCAAAGTTGTTTACTTCTGGAATAGGCTCTCCTCACACTACAGATTTGAAGCCTTCCTACAGAGTTTGGGCAAAGATCATTTTGGGATCTTTCTATCACAGAAAATCAACAAACTCTGCAACCTACATCAGTCAATATCAGAAATTCACTTTGTTTTGCATTGGAAAAGGTATGAGAGTCAATCTACCTCATATTCTGTTTCAACATCTGAAGACTAATGTTGAGGAATCAAGGGAAGCAGAACGTCTGAAGTATCCCAAGCTTAAGAAGAATAATATTCCTATGGGAAGAATGATATCAGACATTCTGACTGAGAGTGGTCTGATAGATACTCTGAGAGCAGTTGGCTCTTCTCAATATCTGACCTCTATTCGTGGAAGTATTCTGACTGCTTAATCTTTAAGAAGAATGCAGTTGATTGAAAAGGTGACCACCCCTCCAAAGGTGTTTCCTGATATTGTGACCAGAAGAACTCCAGTTGCTGGTTTCTCTCAGATGTTCAAAGAAGAACTATCAAAATCAGTTAAATGCTATCTGGAATCATGTGTTAGAGAACAATTTGATGTTGATCCTGCTTGGATTCGTGGAAGAACTCTTCCCTCTTTGGATGAGTTAAAGAAAAAGGATAAGAAGAAGAAACAGAAGAAGCTGAAGAGAAAGGTCACAGAAGAAGGTCCTGATGCTAAGAAAGCCAAGAAGCAGAAGAAACCTTCAGGTATTGTTATCTCTGACTCTGTACCTGTTAATAGTTCTGAACACATATCAACAGAGTCCCTCAAAGTTCCTAGAACTTCTGAAGAGCTTTAGAAGCTCATAGAAGATATTGACAATGTAGACACCTCCAGTTTACATTCTACCTCTGACCTTCCCTCTCAGAAAAGACCACCACCTTATGATCTTCCATCCTCTTCCACCACCACTAAAAGAAGCCGTCCACTTCATTCTGAACCAACTCTTGACCCCCAACCTCTAAATGTTGTCTTTCCACAAATTCCATCTGAAAATATGTTCTCAACCACCTCCATTCCTTCTACAATCTCACCATTAATTGACCCTTCAACCACCTCCACAGCAGATTCATCATCTTCTCTATTCTCTTCTACCACCTCTATTTTGTTCTCTAGAGACCCTGAACCCTATTTTATTCTTAACCCAGACTCTCCTATCACTCGTCTAAGAATCAACCCTCTTGAACCCTCTGTTGATATTCATTTTGAATTATTAAAGTATAAGGTACGGACAGGGTTAGATGCTCTAAAGGTTGCTCATGACTCCAAGATGGATCATGTAGCCGCTGGTAAGCTCTGGAGAGCTTTTAGAAGAGAGATTCAAGCTGACTTTCTAGATCTTCAGAAATAATGCTTAGTTGTTGCTCCTGGTCCTTCTGGATTCCTTCTGTAGTATGATGTTGGCAAGTACTTTCACCCCATCACCAACTGAAAGCCTCTAGAAGAGAAGCAGTTTGTTGATGAGCTTGAAGAAGAAAATCCTCTGGCAATTGTTGTGTGGAAGCCACATCCATACAAAGTTCTGACTGGAGATTTTCAGGCTTTG
The DNA here is from genome assembly GCF_029867415.1 of Vicia villosa. NCBI lineage: Eukaryota > Viridiplantae > Streptophyta > Magnoliopsida > Fabales > Fabaceae > Vicia > Vicia villosa. The sequence continues at coordinate 98,889 of NW_026706114.1, forward strand.
TTCAACTAGTTCAGGTAGAAACCTTCTGAAAAGGCTCCTGAAATGGTATACCCAGAAGTGGAATCTCCTCCAGAACCTGAGACTCCTACTGCTCCAGAGAATCTGGCTGAAGTTCTTCAAGGCCTAGAACATCCTGCTGAAGATATTCCTGTTGGGGAAAATCATGAAGATGTTCTCATGGTTGAAGCTGATTCAACTCATCCTGTTCTGGATAACAGCTTTGATGCTGCTTCTACTGGTTCCTCTGTTTCTGTTCTGGTGAACACTATGAAGGAGCTCCAACAGAATCAAGCAACCTTGGCTAGTCGTCTGGATAAGCAAGATGACACAAATGCTGAGATCAGATCTTGGATGAAGACTCAAGAAGAAGCTACTAAGAAGCAAGTTGTGGACACTTCTGAGATTAAGAACCTTCTGGCCGCCTTAGCCTCTAGGTTTACCCAGTAGAAGTCTGTCTTTTGTCTTAGTTTGTTTTCTTTGTTTTCTTTGTTTTCTGCATCTGTTTGAATTGCATCTGCATCTGTATTGTTTTATTCTGATGATTCTAATCAATGAAATATTATCTTTTTCTTTCTTCACTCTGTGTGTCTTTTCATCTGAATCTTTTATGCTTTTTGATGTTATGACAAAAAGGGGGAGAAGTGTGATAATTGAATTGATTTATTATATCAGTTGCTGGGCTTAAGTCTCAACATTCCTAACAAATATATTGCAAGTTCTCTGTCCTTGATAGTTTTTGCAGGAATGTGATATTCTGGACAAAGCTCAATATGAGAAGCAAATACATGGGGAAAAGCAATTCTAAAGCTCTTAAAGATTTGAAGCAAGCTGAGTGCTCTAAAGCTTCAAGTCCAGAAGCAAGAAATGCTGTGATCAAACCTAGAAGCTCTAATGCACGAAGTCTCAATGTTCTGGTGAATCAGATATATAGAAGACTGAAGACATAAGAGTTCTGATACAAGTGATCACAAAGAGAAATTCAAAGCTCTGAAGCTGTCCAATGGAAGCTCTGAAGAGAAGCTATGAATGTTCTGAAGTCTTTTATTTATAAATTCTTCTAGCATTAATTTCAGGGGGAGATTGTTAATCTCAAGGGGAGACATTCACACACTCTGATTATATGCTTATGCTATGTCTGTGTAATTGTCTTTGTTCATCTGATATTCTGGATACAAATTCATATCAATTATATATGTTTTTGTCATCATCAAAAAGGGGGAGATTTTTAGAACAAGAAATGTTTTGATCAATACTCTGTGTTTTGATGATAACATTATGTATGAATTTTGTATAAGACAATGTGGTACTCTAATCCTTTGCATTTTCCATTTCAGGAAATATATAAAGAGTATGCACAAATCAGCGCTCAGAAGCAACTGACTCGGAAAGTTCTGGATGGCTTCATCAGAACATGCTCTAGCAAGCCATCAGAAGATGGTCATGCAGAATCAGAATATGAACTGAAAGCATCAGAAGAATGTAAGTCATAAGAACAAGCTCTGAAGTTCTGATGGTATCACGCTCAAAGCTCTTCAAAGTCAGAAGACAGAAGATGCTCTGCACCAAAGCTGATGGCTCTGATATTCAAACCTTGTTATCTACAAAATCTGAGTCCAGAAAGAAAGTACAAGATGAAAAGCTGTATCGTCTAATCTTTGACTGACAAAGGAACGTTAGAAGCTACAAAAGGAAAAGTCAGTAAAAGCAAGGCTCGAGGTAGTTGACAAAAGTGTGAAACATTAAATGCAGCGTTATACTATTCACGCAAAGCATTAAATGCATCCCAACGGTCATTTCCTCTCAGCGCCTATAAATATAAGTTCTGTCCAGAAGCTGAATACTACACTTGCGCAAATATACAAAAACACTGTCAATTGCAAAATTTTACGAACTTCATCTTCAACCTCACAAACTCTTTGTAATATTTAGTGAGTGTAAAGTTTAGAACTTAAGAGAAATATCACAGTTGTGATTACAACTTTATTAGAAGCATTCAAACTCTTGTAAACTTTTTTTTACATTGATTGTAAAAGGATTCCTAGAGTGATCAAGTTGTGATCTGTAGACTCTAGAAGACTTAGAGGTTATCTAAGTGGAAAACCATTATAATTAGTTGGATTAGTGGATTAAATCCTCAGTTGAGGTAAATCACTCTAAGGGGGTGGACTGGAGTAGTTTGGTTAACAACGAACCAGGATAAAAATCATTGTGTTGATTGTTTTTATCTTCTAAGTTTTTGAGATACACTTATTCAATCCCCTCCTTTCTAAGTGTTTTTCTATCCTTCAATTGACATCAGAGCGCCGGTTCTAGGTGCAAGCACTTAACCGTGTTAGACAAAAGATTCAGGGAGAAAAACACAGAGTCAAAATGGTTGAAACAACTTCATCTACTCCTACTCCTGAACAAAACAATAATGGTAATGGAAGCAATAGTTTTAATGGCTATAATAGACCAATCAAACTGAAGATTATGTTCTTATTTAAAAAGTAGGCCAAAATTAATAAAAAATATAATTATAATATTTAAAAATAATACATCAAAAATATAATGATATATTAACAAAAAAAATTAATTATAATATTTTGATTTTGATAAATCTCATTTTTTTTAATGTATTGTATTTTTATCAAGTATTTTTTTAATTATATTTTTTAAATATTTTTTATTTAATATATTTATAAATATTTTTTTTGTTTATTAATATTAATGTAAATTTTTTTTGTATTTTTCAAGATTTGTGGGTCCTCCAAAATTTCAGGCCTTTTATTGTAAAGACACTGCTCTTACATGGAGTCGGGCCTAACTAAGGTCTATCTTAATTCGATAAAATACAAACTTGACCTATTTAATCAATACAATTTATTTCCTTTTAAATATAGATACAATTAACTTTTTATTGAGATTTTTTCTTTCTGAAAACACTCATGATTTTCATTATCAATAATTAAAGTTTCAACTTAATGATTATAATTAATTTTAAATAGAAGACACGTGGATATTAATACCTTGAGGAAAGGCCCCCAGCTGAACAGGAGCCAGTTGAACTCTTTGATCCAAACAGTGACCGAAAAGGAAGTTTGTGATGCAATTAAAGGGATGGGAAACAACAAGGCGCATGGATTGGAATCATATCATTGAAATAACAATGATATGATTAATCTATAATGATTTACTATACCATCAAGATATCTAAATATTAAAAAGATTTACTATGTTGAGATTAATCAATAATGATTTACTATACAGTCAAGATATCCAAAGATTAATGTCAAAATGAACTTTCATATAATGTAAATTTTTCTGTAATTTAATGACATAGTAAATCATTATAGATTAATCTCAAACTTTATAGGTATGATCAATATGATAATATGTTTCATTCCAACGGTTGATTTTAAAAAAAGTTATTCAAAATAAATTTATTGAGCGAGTGTAACTCGTGTTGTAACTCTGCGGGTGTAATTTGATGTAATTTGATGAAGGGATCAAATTACACCCGAGTAGTTACACCATGAGTTACACTTGCTCGCAACCTCATTTCAAATAAATATTTTTCAAAATTAACTATTGGATTGAAACATAATATCATATAGATCATACCTATAAAGTTTGAAATTAATTTATAATGATTTACTATACCATCAAGATATCCAAAGATTAACATAAAAATTAACTTTCTTATAACGTTAATTTTGATTTAATTCAATGACATAGTAAATCATTATAGATTAATCTCAAGCTTTATATGTATGATCTATATGTTATTTTTGTTTCAATCCAACGGTTGATTTTAAAAAATATTTATTCGAAATATATATATATATATATATATATATATATATATATATATATATATATATATATATATCAAGTTATTCAAAATGAAGTTACACTCATTCAATAACTTTACATCGGATAATTATATTTTAACCTCAACCGTTGGAAATCAAGATACATAAAGATTAACATCAAAACGAACTTTCATATAACGTTAATTTTGATATAATTTGATGACATAGTAAATTATTATAGATTAATCTGAAACTTTATACGTATAATCTATATATGATAATATGTTTTAATCCAACAGTTAATTTTAAAAAATTATTTTCTGATGTGAAGTTATTGAGTGAGTGTAACTCATGGTGTAACTATTCGCTCGCTCAATAACTTCACATCGGATAATTTTTTTTTATAAAATTAACCGTTGGATTAAATATACAAAACCCCCTGTAAAGTTAAAGAATTTTTATTTTAGTCCCTGTAAAAAAAATTAGATTCCCCCTTGTAATGTTAAGATTCCATGTCTTTAGCCCTTCAATTGCCAAGATGCATGAAATCTTCAATTTTTCTTACGTTGAAGATATACTAGTTGGGATTTTCCGTTGTTAAGGATTCATGGTGTGATAGTATTCTTGTTGATGATACTAGCTAGGATTTTTTGTTGTCCCATGATATTGATCCTTTCGCCTTTGTTTTGAATTCATTCAACAAGAGCAGTGGGTGCTGCCTAGTATGTGGTCCCTGTGGTTTCCTAATCTTTTGCACAAGTTACCTTTGCTTCCTTTGCAGCCCGAGTTGGATTTTGGTACTGGTCTAGCACAGATTGGGGTTGTCTTAGCTCCAATGAGGCTTATCTTTTCAAAGTCTCTTGGACCCCAAAGATGGATTAGACGAATAATGTTTGGCACCCCAAAATTCCCTATTCGAGATCTCTTCTGGTTTGGAAGTTTATGCATGATAAAGTTCCAACAGATGAAAAGGTTTGTGGTAGAGTCTACTGCTCACTTATTTTTTAGGTGCATCTTTGTTAAAAAGCTTTGGCTTTGGCTGGTGTGTATTTTGAGTTTAAATTGTTGCCCGAGTTTCTTATTGCTTCATGGCAGAAGTGCAATTTTGGAAGTTCTATGCAATCTTACTTGGTGCTTTCCGCCGCGGTTGTCTACTTGCTTAATCAGATTTGGTTCATGCGGAACAATTCCATACATCACAACATTAAGCCGTGTTTGCGTTTGGCCATCAACAACATTTTATTCCAATGAAGCTTTCGTCAAATAACTCTTTGACCACATCCTTGGGCTCGATGCATGACTTTATTTTATTGAAAGCTTTGGGTGCATCCATCCGCCCCCTAAAGCTTCCTTCATTAAAGAGGTGATCTGGAGTCTTCTTTGTCAAGGTTGGATTAAGTGTAACTGCAATTACGCTTTTTTGTCTTCTTCTTCTACCTCGGGCTATGGTGCTATTTTTCGTGATCACGAGGGTAATTTTCTCTTGGCTTTTGCCGAGCGCGTCAATTTTTGCTCCTCTACTTATGCTGAGTTTTTTGTGGTCTTAAAGGCGCTTGAGGTTATTAAAAGCAAGGGTTGGAGCAAGCTCTGGATTGAGTCGGATTTTCTCTTATTGGTCAAAGCTTTCTCCAACCATTCCTTGGTGCCTTGGAGGTTTAGAGCCCATTGGGCTCTGTACACGAATCCTTCTAACATTTCTACCCTTTCCATCACTCATATTTACATAAAGGGTAATAGTTGTGCATACTTTTTTGCAAATATCAGTCTGTCTGGTCATCCCATTAAATTTTTTAATTCCATACCATAGTGTAGCGGTGAAATTGATGAGACTAAAGTCATGGGAGGACTTAGCTCATTTTAAACAAAGTCGCCACCGCGCTTTATTGTTTCCAAAAAGGAATGGGTGAAAGAGTGAATAAAACCCACAGAAGTTTTTAAAATCAAAACTAATAAACTTATCAGAGTTTTGGCTACGGGGGGTTTGTTATACAAGGGGAAGGTTTTAAGTACCCCTCATATCCATGGTACTCCATGGGAACCTCTTTGTTTTATGTTATTGTCTTTTGTTTATACATACCCTTTTTGAAAATCCTATGTGAAAAACTTGTTTGAAATAGAGGGTGGGGATGGGAAGAGAAGTTTTTGAAAGTGAGCTCGATAAGACATCGCATCTTAGGCCTATATACCCCTTTAACAATAGGGAAGTCGGAGCTTTGTAGTTCCTCTTAAAAAGGAAAATAAAAGGGGGCCAAAGTGGCCAAAATCTTTTTGGGTGTGAGCTTTTAAATACTCACAAGTTTTTAAAAGAGGGTTAAGCTTTAAAATACTTAACAAGTTTAAAAAAGGGATTAGGCTTTAAAATACCTAATAAGTTTAAAAGGTTAAGCTTTAAAATACTTAACAATTTTAAAATAAAAATGGACCAAGCTTTAAAATACAAGGTCAATGGGTTAGGAGAAGTTTCACCGAGAATAATTCTTCTCTTAACACCAATGTTTAAAAACAAAAGACCTAGCTTTAACAATACAAAGGTCAATGAACTAAGAATAGTTTCACCGGGAATAATTCTATTATTGGTACCAAGGTTTGAAAAAAAAGGGTTTGGTTAAGCTTTAACAATACTAAACCATAAAACAAGTGAAAAGCTTTAAAATACTTAACACAAAAATAAAAGAGATTGGAAAAGAGTTTGAGTACCTTTGACAATTTAGTCAATATCATTCTCATCCTTTTGGACAAATCAACAAACTTAAGTAATTAACAATAAACACCTCAAGTGTGTGTGTGATATCATGTGGCACAAGAACAAACAAGTGAGTATGATAATCAACAAATAAGAAAGGTGGATGTATCTAAGCCATTGGATTCAAACTCATGTATGAATGATGAATGGTTGATATGATGAAATAAATATGGGGTTAGATAAACAATAAGAGAAATTAGCAATATAATGGTTAAAATAACAATTAAGTACAAAATAAGGATTAAATCAACAAGTATGTACAATATAACAAACTAAATTAATCATGGATAAACAAAGATCAACATGTTTTTGGGTTAGGGTTTTAACCCTGGGTTTTTTGAATTAGGGTTTTAAATTAGGGTTTAAACATAACTCCTAAACCTAATTAATTTTAATTGTTTAAATACCAATTTCTTTAAGAGAAATGGTCTAAGGGTACATAAAGAGGTCAAGGACATCCTATTCTAACCCTAAACAAATATTTACAAAACATTCATAAAGTTATATGAAAGAAACAATCAAAACAAAATGACTTTTAGTTGATTTTTAAACATAAAAAGACATGTTTTTGGATAAATTTTTAAATATATAAATAATAAATATTTTTGGGATTTTTTAACATGGTATTAAAATACACAAAGTAAATAAATCACACAAAAAAGGGGTTAAAAATATTAAATCTGCTATTTTTAATGATTTTTTGAAGTTGAATAAAAAACCTAAATAAAATGGTGATAAAAAAAACAAAGGGGTGTGGCCACTAGGGCTTGAACTCACGCCCTCCCACTCAATGCACAAAACACACACCAACCAGCCAAAGCGCGCGTAGTGATATGGAAATGCATTCAATTAATAAAATATAACACTTAGTGAAGAATGGAAAAAATGCAAAATAAATCAAAAAGTCTGAGGCGAGGGGGATTAGAAACTGCTAAATCTTCAATCTTCTGATCTGATTCTTCCTGAATCTTCAATCTTCTAGTCTGATTCTTCAATTATTCTTTTGACTTGTAAATATGCGCCATATAGGATTACATAATATTCACATAGAATATTCTGTATCTGTTAAGTACAAACTGAATCTTCCTTCCAATTCTGCAGGCGCGATGTCATGAGTTGATGTCATGACATTCCATCTAACATCTTGCCTATACTTGTTTTGTTCTTTTTAAACTTGCAAGATTCACATTTTGACCATTTGATGCTATTATATGTTTTAGCCAAACACTAGACAATAATACAGAACAGACACAGCATCAACAATCTCCCCTTTTGGCTTATTTTGGCTAAAGCTATTCTTGTAACAGTCAGCAGCAACTTCAACTTTCTAGACAACAAGGACTTGGTCATGTTTTCTTTCAGTAGCAAAATCAGCATCAGTACCTCTCCCCCTTTTTAGCCATAATATGACAAAGATCGACACTATGTCATACATTGCAATTGAATCTAACGGTTAATCCTGGGAGATACTTGTTGTCTGTGTCAAGAAATCCACTCCTAGCTCGAGTTCTCAAGGGAACCAAGACTGGATTCTTACCGTTATTCCTTGTAACTCAGCACACAAATCACAATTTGTGTTCATAACTCAGATCACAAATCACAACGAAAATGATTCCTATACTGAAGGTTGTATATAGTGGAACATCTTTGTTGTTATTGCAGAAAAACTCATGGTAGAGATCATAAACATCCCCAGCCCATGTTTTTCTTTTTCTGAAGTGGTTTTGGTATAGCAACCCATCACAATACCAAACCCAGACTCGACTCACAAGAACGCACATGAACAAAATGTTGAGAGAGTTTGATTTCTGTAATTCATGGAGATGCTGTTATATAGCAAATGGAGATTATAGGAAATAACGATGGTCTTTGGTCTTGTTCAATGGTCAAACGGTTAATTAGGAAACAGTTCCAAAAGCTATTACTCTTTCCAAAGCAGTTTTTGACTATTTTTCTAATAGGAGTTATCTTGAATTACCAGTGCATGCATATTCATTGATTGTACTTTACACCAACCACTGTTGTGTAGATAAACTTCAATTTAGATTTCCTTGTTTGACTTTGAAGATTCAATGTCTTTAAACATGTCATGACATTATGTCAGACATTGTCACTTTTCTTTCCTTCAAGCACATAGCCCAAGATTCCGTAAAAAATTAAGACAGAGCATCATTTGGACCAATTAACGGACTCCCTACTTACTCACTAGTCATAGATAGAGACTTTTGTTGTTCTGGACACCTTGAGACTGTTAGACACACAGCTACCTCATCAGTGTAGAGAAGGAATAGTGTTTACCAGTTGCACATGGTTAGCTTGAACCATTCAAATAACTGACAAAAGTATCACATTTTCTTCATGATGTAAAAGTATTTTTAACCAAGAAACTTTTCTTGACAAAAGAAGTTACTCCCCCTATCTGAGATAGTCTGAGCTTCCCCAATGGAATAAGCTTGAAATGATAAATGGAAAATATAAGACTCAACTTCATATCTTCAAGAGCCGCACCCTCTATTCAACAATCCTGCTGAACACACTCACTATAGCAAATTTGTTCCTTACACTAAATACTTACACCAGAAGTAGAATGTCATAACATTGTGTCTGACATTTGTGCTACTAGTATTCTCCACAAGTTTCATCTCTTTTTTTTTTTTCAACAGACCCTTGCCTAAGACCTTATCTCCTTCAGAAACGATCAACAGATGACCTCTTGATACTAGAAGCACACACAGAGAGGTTGCCACAATATCAACAAATATAACTGCCACTCCTTGAATTTTGTTGAGCATAACCCTACCATGTTTGAATCAGATCATGGTCTGCTTAAGACACTTCGAAATCCTTCTTGATAAGGTGTTTTCAATCTCACACATTGATTAACATACTCCTTGAACAGAAGAGATTCTCCTTTATCCTTAGCTGTGTTGATCCGATCATAGAACTTTTGTCTTTATAGTCATCTTCACTAAGTGAAGTCTTCATCATGAAATTAATTTTGTATTGCCAGAACACATTACTAACATCCAGATCAGAACCTTCCCATTCTAATCCACATTATGCCTGAACTGTCACTTTAGACAATAATGTTGCTTTTTCAAACTTCTAATGTATATTCCCAGTCCTTCTTCCAGGAAATACGTACCTTGTGATGTTAGTACCACTTAAGACATAAGTTCATCTGAACTCAAACAAACTCTGACTATCCATAGAGATAACACATTCTCTATAGAGGACTTGGAACACAAGAAAAGATTTGTGTTCACGACTCGAAACAAGACTCTTTATTCTTCACCCTTAAATCATATGATTGACTTAAATAGACAATCATAACCTAGACTCTAGACAATTCTCATATCCAAAAGAAGAACATGAGGGACTCAAACAAGACTCAACCAAAACAAAAAGACTCGATAAACCTGAGCAATTTAAACAACATACCTGGACTTTAACCAAAGTCTTCATCAAGAAATGTTATTCGAGAATGAACTGCACCAGGCGGACTTGTGCATAGGTTGGAACATGCACTTAGATCAGAACAAGTGATACAGACCATCAATTCATGTCGTTAGATGATAATGCAAAGAATATTCTTTGCTAGTCTTTGAGAATAAACATGATTTGAGTTATGTTCTAAGGTTTTTGTGTGACTTTGTTTTTCTTTCTTCAAGATTAGTCTTTGAAAAGACTTTGCAAATGGATAGAAATGAAAAACATTGTCTTTGATGATCTTCATACTCTTTTACTTACCCTGAGATATACAACTTTTAGGACATCTTTGATGTTCGTCCTTGAAGTTCCCTTCATTTGGAATTGCCACAGTTTCCAAGATTAGAAACCTCAGTTTGCTTGCTACACAAGATCAAGATTGCCACACTCTGTAACTTGAAATAGAAGAAACTATGATTGTGTAACCATAAATTGATCTTCAATATACACGTCTGAGTTGTTTTATAGAGACCTTGTAAATATCCAGCTCCCATCAAGATATTTAACAGAATCAGTATGCCACATCAGAGACTCTCGCCCTCTTCTTTGATGTGTGAAGATAATTGTGAACTCATTGTTAGAAGAACTTCTTCTCAACATCCAGGTTCTAAACCTAATAAGTACTAAGTCTCCCGTCAAAGTACTTACCAGCTTTTCAGTTAGAATTTACTACTCACACTAGGTCATTCTGACTGATTACCTCTTCACATTTATACTTTCTGTTCTTGGCAAATAAATAAAATAACTGAAGATCTTGAGATGTTGTAACATCAGATATGACATCATCCTTCATGGTTCTTAGTTAACATATTTAATGTCAAATTGACAACACTCAGGTTAGTAACAGAATAATCCAATAATCAACAATATCCGGACACATCAAGGGATAAAGTAGTCAGCATCTCAATAACCTTTTCTTCAGACTTTCATTCTGATTTTGAGATGAAGGATGCCATGGTCTGTACCTATAGGGGAGATTCCCTCAGCTAGGTTTCAGGAACAGACTTAGTCATAGCATTACACTGAATTAGTCAGATCCATCTGACTTCCTTGATTTCAAACCATACTACCCTTTCTGGATAACAACTAAGGCAGTACATATTCTTAACCATATTTCACTATGATAGAGACACAATATTCAGCTCCAACAACTGCTCTATGGTTATGAATACTTATCTGGTTTCGTTGATCAGAGGAAACTCACAGATATAGGCTCTTTATAAGTACAACACAAAGGATTAGAAAGGAATACCTTCATGAGTTTTTCTTAGTGGAACTGAGCACATGTTAATCGTGTCCTGATTAACTTAGCCAGATGTCTTCTCTTCCAGACCAGGAGTAGGTTCCAAACCAATGTTCTCACACTACATTAGTTTAGCACCAGAACATCTGTTCTTCAGTTGGTAGCTGCATACCAGTTTTTAATGTCCTAACGTCTAGTAGAACATTTGTTCCTCCTTCTAGGAACACTTCAACCTTGAAGATTTCAAGGTACACATATGCAGATAATTATGAATATCATTGATCAGTTGACATTCATCAGCTCTAATAAACCATGTCATTATGAGTGGACTTGAGAGATTACTCAAGTATCTTTGACACTTTAATTATAGCTGTCAATTTTTGCCATACATTCTGTTGAACCTTCATAACCCTAGGGTTTCTCTTAGACTATGCAGCGGAAAATAGTCATACCTCAACAGAATTCACACAATGCTTACTTTAAGTGTTAGTAGTAAGCATGACAACTACAGATTGATTGCTGCTCAACCTTGAACAATGCTTGCTTTTGCACCAAGCAACTGACTAGACCTAACCAAAATCCTGACCTGACAAACTCATAAAAATACAGAGATTACCTTATCAATATCTTCACTCCCACATGAAGGTTTTGAAACGATTCTCCTCTGTCCATAGATACCGGTCGAATTAGTTCTGAAATTCAAGTTTTTCACTCCCGCATGAAGTCTTTGGATTTAGCACTCCTTGTTCCAGCATCGCAGCTCTTAGGTCAGGTAGGTCTAATCATATAAGTCCATCCTCCACTTCAAGGGACCATACAATATGAACATTATTTGTTCAAACACTCTTCTTTTTTTACCACAACCAGAATTTATCCCTTATGGATCTCATCCAGAAACAGACAGGATGCCTGCTCTGATACCAATTGAAAATTTTGGTATGAAAGACTCGGATGTCAATCCCGATGTCAAGACATCTGATCTGTTATTAATGTAGCACAAGTAGAATAGAAGGATCCCCCATTATTTAATTACCCCTGGAAAAGAGTCAATGAGACCTGGGATCACACACGTTCAGTAGACATAACCAGATTATAATTTTTACATGGTTCTGTTTAGGAACAGCTAACACTTCTGAACCTGATGTTATAAACAAAGTCATAGCATTCATAACTGAACAAACAATATAGAAGATAAATAACACAGTTAATTACAAACCCAGTTCGGTCTAACTACCTACTCTGGGGGCTACCAAGCCAGGAAGAAGATTCCACTATCAGCAGTACTATTTTATGTAAACAACCTCTGGTTTACAGATAAACAACCTCTGGTTTACCTAGTCACTACCCAATGCAACCTTTATCTCAGAACTCCATCCAAGACAAGAGAACCTCTTCTCACTCCCTAGTGATACCTAACTGTTACAACCCTGCAACAACTATTTACACAATTAACAATGAACACATACTTGATCTTGCTTCACAGCTTCAATCAAGTTTACAATACTCAACTCTTACCTATAGGTTTCGAGTGAGGACAACCACTTCTCTAACCTACAGGTTTCAAGAGGGACATGGCAGCCATCCCACAACCTGGGTGGTCTACCTATAGAAACCCTAATGACTACATAGTTTAAAACAAGGTTTTCTATTACAAACTAGGTTACAAAGTTTCCTATTTATAACCTGATCCCAATTGGATTTGGGCTTACAAATCACATCACTCCTTGCTGTTACAAATCAGCAGATTTCTTCTGCTACAAATAAGGTCTTTTAATCATGAGTTTCCTAAATTAGAAACTGCTGAATCTTCAATCTTCTGATCTGATTCTTCTTGAATCTTCAATCTTCTGATTTGATTCTTCAATTATTCTATTGACCTTTAAATATGCACCACATAGGATTACATAATGTTCACATAGAATATTCTGTATCTGTTAAGTACAAACTGAATCTTCCTTGCAGTTTTGCAGGCGCGATGTCATGAGTTGATGTCATGACATTCCATCTAACATCTTGCTTATACCTGTTTTGTTCTTTTTAAACTTGCAAGATTCACATTTTGACCATTTGATGCTATTATATGTTTTAGCCAAACATTAGACAATAATACAAAACAGACAGAGCATCAACATTTACAAAATCATAACTCTTGGATGGAGCCATGGATTTTCATGTTACTTATCTCTTTGGAAAGCCCTTGCTACATACTTCAATTCACTTGTTGAAAGTTTCCTCAAACTCTTTTTGGATCCTGGAGAAAAAAAGCCATAAAGTTAAGAAAAAATTAGGTGAAAACACTTAGAAATTTTCCAAGTTTTTTGAACATAAACCTTCTTAATCCAAAATCTCTCAAAATAATCACTTTTAGCCAAAAGTTGCATCGTGATAATTTGTTTGTTTTTCCAAGATCTACAACTTTAATGTTTGGAGATTTTTGAGTTTGTAGTCAAAATTTGAAGTTCTAAAATTAGGTCAAAATTCACTTAAAACCCTAATTTTGACTTTTGTTGACTTTTTGATTCTTGATGAATTCTTTGAATTTTCTTTGATCAAATTTCTTAAATATCCATATGATGATGATTTGGATCCTTAAAAGTCCATGATTGACCATTTTTCTCAAAAGTCAAATGTTGATTTGTACAGTTGACTTTTTTCGAATGAACTGCAGTTTTGTGATTCCACATGAATCAAGTTCTCCTCTTCAAATGAATGATATGAATGGGCTATAATGTTGATTTGGATGTCTTTGAATCATAGTTTGAGTCTTAAAACCATGTCCTAATTAAAAGTCAACCCTCTAGTGAAATTTGGTCAAAAACCCTAATTGGAGCTTTTGATGAACTTGAAGGTGGTTGATCTTGCATTGACCCATCCCTGGACCTTGATATTGATTAGAGAATCCTTTGAATCATAGAAAAATTTTGAATTCCCTTGTGGACCTCAAAACCCTAATTTGCCCAGCTCTTCCTGATTAGTCTCCTGTCTTAGGACATAAGCAACAAACAACAAATTTTTGTATTTTGAGTTAACAAATAATAAATGCATGATGATTATAATGATAATGATGATCCTAATGTTTAAGACATGGTGGGATCTTAGTGGTCAAAAATTGGGGTGCAACACATACGGGATTAGGAAAGATTTTGTAAATAACGGGTTAGATATACCTTTCTCTAGGTTCTTTTTTTTACGGGGTTTTGGCCCCTTCCCTTTTGTAATGTTCTTTTTTTTGCAATATATGAGCCTTATGAAAAAAAGTTAGGATATGAATATAAAAAATAATTCAAATGTATTTAGTATTTTTATTTGAAATTAAAATTATTTGAATATAAATATTTTTCAAGAGTATAAAATTTTCCAAAATAAAACATCTATAAAATAATATTAATTTTAAAAATAATCAAAGATATTAATTATTTACCCACCCTTCTGGAATTAAAATTATTTTGAATTAAATTTATATCATATAAATTCTTTTAAGATTCTTAAAAATTTAATTTATAAAAATTATTTTAACATTGTATCTTGCAGTTTTATTGAATTATTATTATTGACAATTAATTTTAGTAAATAAATTGTTCTAAACTTATTTTAAAACCAAAGAAGATGCCTGATTGAGAATAAACACCATACTAGTTTATTACAGTCAAAATTAGTCATAATTGGGGGCTGCGATGACCTAGATTTTTGATTGCCATGGAGGACATTTTCCCTGAAATAGGACTTACTTCTTACAATCAAGCTTCAGTTTTGGATATCATTAGGTAAGTGGGGTTTGACCTCTTTGGGTAAAGGTTATTATGAATTTTCCTTTTCCTATTTGGAGGATGTTTGCAGAGTTAGGTCCATTTCTTCGTGTAACCTTAATCCTGGTATTCTAAAGCTTTTCACTTGGAGTAAAGACTTTAATACAACCATGCTTAGGCAGTCTCCATTTCTACGTCTCAAGATGGTCTTGGAAATTATTGCTCATTTAGAGGATAACAAGGATGCAGAGCCATTCTTTGATTGTCCTGATCATATGGCGGCGGTTGCAGAGGCAGATCACAGTATTATTTTAGCATAGAGAAGGAATAATGACAATGTGAAGGATAGAAAAACACTTAGAAAGGGGGGGTTTGAATAAGTGTAGTCTTAAAAACTTGAACGATAAAAATAAATTGCACAGTTATTTTTATCCTGGTTCGTTGTTAACTAAACTACTCCGGTCCACCCCCACGGAGTGATTTACCTCACCTGAGGATTTAATCCACTAATCGCAACAGATTACAATGGTTTTCCACTTAGTCCGCGACTAAGTCTTCCAGAGTATCCTGATCACAACCTGGTCACTCCAGGAACAAATGCTTAGACACAAGCTAAGACTTTCTTAGAGTATCCTGACCACCACGTGATCACTCTAATTACAATTGCTTAGACACAAGCTAAGACTTCCTAGAGTATCCTGATCAACACTTGATCACTCTAGTTACTTACAAATTAATGTAATCAATTCTAAGAGTATTACAAATGCTTCTTACAAGCTATAATCACAACAGTGATATTTCTCTTAACGTTTAAGCTTAATCTCACTAATATATTACAACAGCAATGTAGTGAGCTTTGATGAAGATGAAGTTTCTGAGCTTTGAATTGAACAGCGTTTCAGCAAGTTAATATTCACAGAATTTGGTTCAGAGTTGTTAGCGAATCGTCAACCTTGCTTCTCATCAGAACTTCATATTTATAGGCGTTTGAGAAGATGACCGTTGAGCGCATTTAATGCTTTGCGTGTTCCGTACAGCTTTGCATTTAATGTTTCACGCTTTTGTCAACTACCTCGAGCCTCGTTCACGCTGTGTCTACTGACGTTGCCTTTAATAGCTTCCAACGTTCCTTTTGTCAGTCAGCGTAGCCTGCCACCTGTACTTTCTTCTGATCTGATGTTTGAATATAATATTTGAATATCATCATAGTCAAACAGCTTGGTGCATAGCATCTTCTTGTCTTCTGACCTTGAAGTGCTTCTGAGCGTGATACCATGAGAACTTCAGTGCTTCTGCTTCTGATCTCAAGTTCTTCTGATGCTTCCATAGACCCATGTTCTGATTCTGCCTTGACCATCTTCTGATGTCTTGCCAGACCATGTTCTGATGTTGCATGCTGAACCTTCTGAGACAAAGCTTCTGAGCGCTGATTTGTGCATACTCTTTATATATTTCCTGAAATGGAAATTGCAATGTATTAGAGTACCACATTATCTCACACAAAATTCATATCCTTGTTATCATCAAAACTAAGAATATTGATCAGAACAAATCTTGTTCTAACACAATGAACCTTAGGTGAATTTTGTAGAGGTATGTGACGACAAAAATTATGAAGAGGTTTCTAGTTATATTGATACTTAAGACAACTTTGAGGAAGTTGTCCCTGCTACCAATATCAAGCAGGTTGCTAAAGATTTAGAGTTATTGAATTTGTCTTGGGCCAATATGGTGGAAATTAAGCAGTGACAGGAGCAAGGAATTCTTTTGGAGGGTAATCATTAAATCCTGGATGCAGATAGTTTTCAGAAAGTCAAATCTAGATCAAGGAAATATTTACATCACAAGTATACAACTAGGAGTAATTACATAACAAGGCCTAGGTTTGGAAGTGCACATACTTCTCCATGAAATGCTTATATTGGAATGTGAGAGGCATAACCAACTATCCTACAAAATTGTCTTTAAAAAGGTTAAATCAGTCTAATCATCCACAATTTTTTTTATTGCTGAGCCTTGGATGGAGGAATATTCTTTTCCTTATTCTTGGCTTCAATGACTCAATCTTAAATGTTTTGCTATTAATAGAAGAGCTCCAAATTCCCCTAACTTGTGGTGTTTATGTGTTAATAGTATTAGTCCTGACTATGGGTGGCAAAACGGGTCCGGCCCGCGGGGAAAGCCCGTTTTACCCGCACTTTTTTGCGGGGCGGGGCACGGTTTTAGGCACGCTCTCTTTAATGTGTCCTCCCCGCCCCGCCCCGTTTTTTTGTGGGCTTTTGCGGGCATTTGTTTTTTATAGATTTTTACTATTTTTAGGCCTAAAAAGCCGAATGTCCGCGGGCTTTCCCCGCCCCGCCCTCATTTTTTTGCGGGGCGGGGCAAGGTTTTATACCCGCACTCTTAAAAAATCCCGCCCGCTCCGCCCCGTTTTTTCGCGGGCTTTTGCGGGGCGGGCCTAAACGGGGCGGGCATGCCCATTTGCCACCCCTAGTCCTGACATTGTAGATATTGGTGATCAACATATTTCCTTTTCTTTTAAGATTCACGACAAGACTTTGGGAATTTCAGTAGCTTATGCCTCTACCTTATTTGACAAGGAGAAACTTGTGGAGTAGGTTGTAAACTGGTTTTAATCAGGTTAGTCTTCCTTGTGCGTTATTGGAGACTTCAACTCTATCATTGGAGCTCATGAGTATTGTGGTTCTTCAACCCTTGCTAGAGGCCACGTGGAAGAGTTTTCTAACTGGTCCAATAGTAATCACTTAGTTCACATCCTTACAAGTGGTGCTAGATTTACTTGGTCTAATGATAGAAGCGGTGCCTGCTTCCATTTAGGACAGCTTCAGAACTTGAATTTCTTTGATCTTTAGAACATTCACAGCTTCTGATTCCTGCTTCCATTTAGGACAGCTTCAGAACTTGAATTTCTTTGATCTTCAGAACATTCACAGCTTCTGATTCATGCTTCCATTTAGGACAGCTTCAGAACTTGAGTTTCTTTGGATCTTTAGAACATTCACAGCTTATGATTTCTGCTTCCCTCGGATAGCTTCAGAGCTTTGAATTTCTTCTTACATCACTTCATGCTAGATTGTATCAGAACATTGTTGAATGTACCAGAGCATCATCAGAGCATCTCTACATCCTGAAATGTTACAGAACAAAAACTAAACGACAAAAGTCAGCATGAATGAGTTAGAACATAAAATGTGTATCAGAACACAAAATATGTATCAGAGCCATATAAGCCATATAGAATATATCAGATCCAATAGACAATGTATCAGAGCAATTAGACAATGATTTGGATCATATTCTATTATCAGAATTTCTGATCATTCTTCCTTCTTGCTTCTGATTTTGAAGCTTCATAGCACTTAGCTTGCTTCAAGAATCCAAGAGATATTTCTGATCATTCTTCCTTCTTGCTTCAAGAATCCAAGAGCTTGATTCATTTTGTTGCTTCTTATGTTGATCTTGAATCTTTGATCCCTGCAACAACACAACTTAAAAACATATGAAGCTTGCAGCTTCTGTTAGTAAATGTGGAGCCTTTTTACTCGATAACTGATAATATTAATCAGATCATTTATCATATATTTTCTCCCCCTTTTTGTCATAACATCAAAAAGCATAAAAAGATTCAGATGTAAAGCAAGAGACAAAAGGAAAGAAACATAAATAACTTTTCATTGATTTCAACAAGAAGGATTACAAAAGAGGAATGCAGGAAAATAGATGCAACAAGGAAAGAAAACTACAAAGACTTAAAGCCTAAGACTCTATCCTACGCAAAGACTGCGCAAACAACTCAAGAACCCTCTGGTCTTCAGTTTGTTCAGCCATGGAAGCTTGAAAGCTCTTCATGCCTGTCCAGAATAGAACCTCCACTGTAGGAGAGATCCAAGAGACCAAAGAGGAAGTGAGGGACAGTTCATAGACAGAGAGCTAATGTTGCAAACGGGCTCCAGTGACTCAAGAAGGTCTTCTTCCTTTGGATAAATGTTGATAACAGCATTGAAGAAGAGATCTGTCTTGAAAGAGACTTGGAGAGCCATCCCAAGATATGCTTCACATCCTGTAACTGATTAACCCTTCCATCCGTTCTCATTGAGTTGAAAGGATTCATGATGAACGCTAGGTTGAAGATGAATGAACTAGGGTTTATGCCAAAGAAAAGCTTTGTTGGACAAGAGAGAAAAAGAAAGAGAAAGAGAACCAAGACTTATTGAAAAAATGCAACGAAATGAAGGAATAAATAGAGGGAAAAAGAAGAGGGAAACGTTCGAGGAATATATAAAAAAGAGAAGAACAATAAAAGAAATGATGAATGGCATTTAATGTTATTTGACGTGAGGAGAGATAATAATGACAAAAGACGAGATTTGCACAGTTACCTAAGTAGACGTCCCCTCAACTGTACGCACGCTTGTCCAGAAATAGTGAAAACGTGTTTACCATCTGGATAGCCAGTTATAGCTGTTTTGCTTTTAAAGAGATTCTGAATAAACTTAGACAATGAAACGTTAGTAATAACTGATTCACAATTTCTAATTGATTTCAATCAGAACTTCTTAAAAAAAAATCCAATTTCATTTCAGAAGATACTCATACATAAGATCTTCTCATCTTCTCATTCTGGGCATAAATCCATACTGATATTCTTCAGAATGAACTTAAACCTATCTTCAGCAAGGGGTTTTGTAAAGATATCAGCCCATTGATGGTCTGTATCCACAAAGTTTAAAGATATAACACCCTTCTGAACATAGTTCCTTATGAAATGATGTTTAATCTCAATATGTTTAGCTTTTGAATGTAAAATAGGATTCTTAGATAAACATATAGCAGAAGTATTATCATAGAAAATAGGAATGTTACTCTCATATATCTGATAATCTTCCAGCTGACTTCTCATCCAGAGCATTTGTGTGCTACAACCAGCAGCAGCAACATATTCTGCTTCTGTTGTTGAGAGGGCAATAGTAGCTTGCTTCTTGCTGTACCATGAGATCAGATGACTTCCAAGAAATTGACAACTTCCAGAAGTGCTCTTTCTTTCTATTTTATCTCCAGCATAGTCAGCATCACAGAATCCTACTAAGTTGTAATCTTTAGATCTTCTGTAAACTAAACCAACATTAGTAGTACCTTTCAAATACCTTAGAATTCTTTTAACCGCAGTTAAATGAGATTCTTTTGGATCTGATTGGAATCGAGCACACAAATAAACACTAAAGAGAATGTCAGGTCTAGAAGCAGTTAGATATAGAAGAGATCCAATCATGCCTCTGTACAACTTCTGATCTACCTTCTTACTTACCTCATCCTTACCCAGTACACATGTTGGATGCATAGGAGTTTTGGCTTCTTTGCTTTCAGAAAGATTAAACTTCTTCAGAAGTTCTTTCACATACTTCGTTTGATGAACATAGGTTCTATCGGAAGTTTGGTCGATTTGAATCCCAAGGAAGTACTTGAGTTCTCCCATCATGCTCATTTCAAATTCAGCCTGCATAGACTCAGCAAACTCCTTTCCAAGTGTAGCATTAGATGTTCCAAAGATAATATCATCAACATATATTTGACAAATTAAAATATCCTTTTTAAATGTTTTACAAAAGAGAGTAGTGTCCACTTTTCCTCTAGTGAAACCATTATCCAGAAGGAAAGAACTCAAACGTTCATACCAAGCTCTGGGAGCTTGTTTCAATCCGTATAATGATTTCTTTAATTTAAAAACATGATTTGGAGACATGGAGTCTTCAAAACCAGGAGGTTGATGGACATAAACTTCTTCATCTATGTAACCATTTAAGAAGGCACTCATAACATCCATCTGATAAAGAGTGATGTTGTGTTGAGTGGCAAAAGAAATTAATAGACGAATAGATTCTAACCTGGCCACTGGTGCAAAGGTTTCTGTGTAATCAATCCCTTCTTGCTGACTATAACCCTGAGCAACCAGTCTGGCTTTGTTTCTTACCACTTCACCTTTCTCACTTAGCTTGTTTCTGAAAACCCACTTAGTACCGATGATGTTAAATCCTTTTGGTCTAGGAACCAAGTCCCATACATCATTCCTTGTAAACTAATTTAGTTCTTCTTGCATGGCAATTATCCAGTCTGGATCTTCTAGAGCTTGATCAACAGAAGTTGGCTCGATCAAAGAAATAAGACCTAATTGACATTCTGCATTGTTCTTAAGGAATGCCCTTGTTCTGATGGGATCATCTTTCTCTCCAAGGATCACATCTTTTGAGTGAGCTGAAGCAAGTCTAGGTGATCTTCTGATAGTTGGTTCTTCAAAAATCCTAAGATTCTCTAAAGATGCAGCAACTTGATCTTCTGATCCATTGCTTCTGAGACTGCCAGCTTCTGCAGCATTGCTTCTTGGTTCTACTGCTTCTGATATATCAATATCAAAATCTGCAAAATTCTCAAACTGCTTTGATTTTCAAGACCAAGCTTATCATCAAACCTGATATTGATTGATTCTTCTACAATCAATGTTTCAGTATTGTATACTCTGTAGCCTTTAGAGCGTTCAGAATATCCAAGAAGGAAACATTTTTGTGCTTTGGAATCAAACTTACCAAGATGATCTTTAGTATTCAGAATAAAACAAGCACATCCAAAAGGATGGAAATATGAAATGTTGGGCTTTCTGTTCTTCCACAATTCATAAGGAGTCTTATTTAGAATAGGTCTGATAGAGATTCTATTATGAATATAGCATGCAGTGTTAATTGCTTCTGCCCAGAAATGCTTAGCCATATTGGTTTCATTGATCATGGTTCTGGCCATTTCTTGTAGAGTCCTATTCTTTCGCTCTACAACTCCATTTTGCTGTGGAGTTCTAGGACAAGAGAAATCATGGGCAATACCATTTTCTTTGAAGAACTCCTCAAAGAATCTGTTCTCAAATTCGCCACCATGATCACTTCTGACCTTTATGATTTTGCACTCTTTCTCAGATTGAATCTGAGTGCAGAATTCAAAGAACACTGTATGAGACTCATCCTTGTGTTTCAAGAACTTTACCCATGTCCAGCGGCTATAATCATTAACGATGACTAATCCATATTTCTTCCCTCTGACAGATGCTGTTTTGACTGGGCCAAACAGATCAATGTGCAAGAGTTCTAACGGCCTTGAGGTAGAAACAACATTCTTAGACTTGAATGCAGGTCTGGAGAACTTGCCCTTCTGACATGCTTCACAAAGAGCATCTGATTTGTATTTCAGATTTGGGAGTCCTCTGACTAGATTTAGTTTGTTAATCTGAGAAATCTTTCTCAAACTAGCATGTCCTAATCTTCTGTGCCAGACCCATTGCTCTTCAGAAACAGACATAAGACAAGTCACCTTCTGCTTCTCAAGATCAGAAAGATCAATCTTATAATTGTTGTTCTTCCTCTTGCCTGTAAATAGGATTGAGCCATCCTTCTGACTTACAGCCTTGCAAGACTTTTGATTGAAGATTATATCATAACCATTGTCACTTAATTGACTTATGGACAATAAGTTATGCGTTAATCCTTCTACAAGAAGTACATTAGTTATGGAAGGAGAGTTACCAAGACTTATGGTTCCAGAGCCAATGATTTTGCCCTTCTGATCTCCTCCAAACCTGACTTCTCCACCTGGTTTAAGCACCAGGTCTTGGAATGTAGACCTTCTTCCCGTCATGTGTCGCGAGCACCCAGAGTCCAGGTACCATGACATTTTGCTTTCTGTCCTCTTTGCCGCCAAAGATATCTGCAATAGGAATAATCTTTTCCTTAGGTACCCACATTTTCTTGGGTCCTTTCTTGTTAGTTCTCCTCAAGTTCTGATTGAACTTGGGTTTAGCAAAATATTTAACAGGAGGAACAACATGATATTTCTTATTCTGAGTTCCATGATATTTCTTAGGTTGTGTCACATGCTTCTTGGTGTGTGTTATGTGAAAACTTTGTGCATGTGATGTGTGCTTAATATCATGGGAGTGGCCAAATTTAAATTGGTTATACAGAGGCTTGTATAATATTTTCATATCATCCACAGATTCAAGCTTGTATGGGATTTCACCCTCATAACCAATGCCAACTCTCTTGTTTCCAAACACAGCATATATCATAGAAGCTAGCTGACTTCTGCCAATACTTCTAGATAAGAACTTCCTGAAACTTAAATCATATTCTTTCAGAATATGATTCAGACTGGGAGTGGATTTTTCTGAATCAGAAGGAGATCCAACATTATTGGATAATTTTAAAACTTTTTCTTTTAATTCAGAATTTTCCAACTCAAGCTTCTTAGTTTCAAATTCAAATTGCTTTTTCAGCTTTTTGTATTTGATACTAAGATGAGCTTTTAATTCAAGAAGCTCTGTTAGACTGGAAACTAACTCTTCTCTAGATAGTTCAGAAAATACCTCTTCAGAATCTGATTCTGATGTAGATTCTGATCCATCATCTTTTGTCGCCATCAGCGCAAAGTTTGTCTGCTCTCCTTCAGAGTCTGATCCTGATTCTGATTCAGAATCATCCCATGTTGCCATAAGACCTTTCTTCTTATGAAACTTCTTCTTGGGATTCTCCTTCTGAAGTTTTGGACACTCATTCTTGTAATGTCCAGGCTCATTGCACTCATAGCAGACAACCTTCTTCTTGTCAGATCTTCTGTCACCAGAAGATTCTCCTCGTTCAAATTTCTTTGAACTTCTGAAGCCTCTGAACTTCCTTTGCTTGCTCTTCCAGAGTTGGTTTACCCTTCTGGAGATCATGGACAGTTCATCTTCTTCTTCAGATTCTGATTCTTCAGGATCTTCTTCTCTAGCCTGAAAAGCGTTAGTGCATTTTTTAATATTAGATTTTAATGCAATAGACTTACCTTTCTTCTGAGGTTCATTAGCGTCAAGTTCAATCTCATGACTCCTCAGGGCACTGATCAGCTCTTCCAAAGAAACTTCATTCAGATTCTTCGCAATCTTGAATGCAGTCACCATTGGGCCCCATCTTCTGGGCAAACTTCTGATGATCTTCTTCACATGATCAGCCTTGGTGTAGCCTTTGTCGAGAACTCTCAATCCAGCAGTCAGAGTTTGAAATCTTGAAAACATCTTTTTAATGTCTTCATCATCCTCCATCTTGAAGGCTTCATACTTCTGGATTAGTGCGAGAGCTTTGGTCTCCTTGACTTGAGTGTTTCCTTCATGAGTCATCTTCAAGGACTCATATATGTCATGGGCCGTTTCCCTGTTAGATATCTTCTCATACTCAGCATGAGAGATAGCATTCAGCAAAACAGTCCTGCATTTGTGATGATTCTTGAAATCTTTCTTTTGATCATCATTCATTTCGCTTCTCGTGAGCCTTACACCAGTAGCTTCAACAGGATGTTTGTAACCATCCAACAGAAGATCCCATAGATCAGCATCCAGACCAAGAAAGTAACTTTCCAGTTTATCTTTCCAATATTCAAAGTTTTCACCATCGAATATTGGTGGTCTAGTATAACCATTGTTACCATTGTATTGCTCAGCAGAGCCAGATGTAGATGCAGCTGGATTTGTTGGAATTTCACCATCCATCTTTTACTGAAGCGTTTTTCTCTTCCTGAATCTTTTCTAAACACGGTTAAGTGCTTGCACCTTAGAACCGGCGCTCTGATACCAATTGAAGGATATAAAAACACTTAGAAAGGGGGGGGGGGGGTTTGAATAAGTGTAGTCTTAAAAACTTGAACGATAAAAATAAATTGCACAGTTATTTTTATCCTGGTTCGTTGTTAACTAAACTACTCCAGTCCACCCCTACGGAGTGATTTACCTCACCTAAGGATTCAATCCACTAATCGCAACAGATTACAATGGTTTTCCACTTAGTCCGCGACTAAGTCTTCCAGAGTATCCTGATCACAACCTGATCACTCCAGGAACAAATGCTTAGACACAAGCTAAGACTTTCTTAGAGTATCCTGACCACCACGTGATCACTCTAATTACAATTGCTTAGACACAAGCTAAGACTTCCTAGAGTATCCTGATCAACACTTGATCACTCTAGTTACTTACAAATTAATGTAATCAATTCTAAGAGTATTACAAATGCTTCTTACAAGCTATAATCACAACAGTGATATTTCTCTTAACGTTTAAGCTTAATCTCACTAATATATTACAACAGCAATGTAGTGAGCTTTGATGAAGATGAAGTTTCTGAGCTTTGAATTGAACAGCGTTTCAGCAAGTTAATATTCACAGAATTTGGTTCAGAGTTGTTAGCGAATCGTCAACCTTGCTTCTCATCAGAACTTCATATTTATAGGCGTTTGAGAAGATGACCGTTGAGCGCATTTAATGCTTTGCGTGTTCCGTACAGCTTTGCATTTAATGTTTCACGCTTTTGTCAACTACCTCGAGCCTCGTTCACGCTGTGTCTACTGACGTTGCCTTTAATAGCTTCCAACGTTCCTTTTGTCAGTCAGCGTAGCCTGCCACCTGTACTTTCTTCTGATCTGATGTTTGAATATAATATTTGAATATCATCAGAGTCAAACAGCTTGGTGCATAGCATCTTCTTGTCTTCTGACCTTGAAGTGCTTCTGAGCGTGATACCATGAGAACTTCAGTGCTTCTGCTTCTGATCTCAAGTTCTTCTGATGCTTCCATAGACCCATGTTCTGATTCTGCCTTGACCATCTTCTGATGTCTTTCCAGACCATGTTCTGATGTTGCATGCTGAACCTTCTGAGACAAAGCTTCTGAGCGCTGATTTGTGCATACTCTTTATATATTTCCTGAAATGGAAATTGCAATGTATTAGAGTACCACATTCTCTCACACAAAATTCATATCCTTGTTATCATCAAAACTAAGAATATTGATCAGAACAAATCTTGTTCTAACACAATGAACCTTAGGTGAATTTTGTAGAGGTATGTGACGACAAAAATTATGAAGAGGTTTCTAGTTATATTGATACTTAAGACAACTTTGAGGAAGTTGTCCCTGCTACCAATATCAAGCAGGTTGCTAAAGATTTAGAGTTATTGAATTTGTCTTGGGCCAATATGGTGGAAATTAAGCAGTGACAGGAGCAAGGAATTCTTTTGGAGGGTAATCATTAAATCCTGGATGCAGATAGTTTTCAGAAAGTCAAATCTAGATCAAGGAAATATTTACATCACAAGTATACAACTAGGAGTAATTACATAACAAGGCCTAGGTTTGGAAGTGCACATACTTCTCCATGAAATGCTTATATTGGAATGTGAGAGGCATAACCAACTATCCTACAAAATTGTCTTTAAAAAGGTTAAATCAGTCTAATCATCCACAATTTTTTTTATTGCTGAGCCTTGGATGGAGGAATATTCTTTTCCTTATTCTTGGCTTCAATGACTCAATCTTAAATGTTTTGCTATTAATAGAAGAGCTCCAAATTCCCCTAACTTGTGGTGTTTATGTGTTAATAGTATTAGTCCTGACTATGGGTGGCAAAACGGGTCCGGCCCGCGGGGAAAGCCCGTTTTACCCGCACTTTTTTGCGGGGCGGGGCAAGGTTTTAGGCACGCTCTCTTTAATGTGTCCGCCCCGCCCCGCCCCATTTTTTTGTGGGCTTTTGCGGGCATTTGTTTTTTATAGAATTTTACTATTTTTAGGCCTAATAAGCCGAATGTCCGCGGGCTTTCCCCGCCCCGCCCTCATTTTTTTGCGGGGCGGGGCAAGGTTTTATACCCGCACTCTTAAAAAATCCCGCCCGCTCCGCCCCGTTTTTTCGCGGGCTTTTGCGGGGCGGGCCTAAACGGGGCGGGCATGCCCATTTGCCACCCCTAGTCCTGACATTGTAGATATTGGTGATCAACATATTTCCTTTTCTTTTAAGATTCACGACAAGACTTTGGGAATTTCAGTAGCTTATGCCTCTACCTTATTTGACAAGGAGAAACTTGTGGAGTAGGTTGTAAACTGTTTTTAATCAGGTTAGTCTTCCTTGTGCGTTATTGGAGACTTCAACTCTATCATTGGAGCTCATGAGTATTGTGGTTCTTGAACCCTTGCTAGAGGCCACGTGGAAGAGTTTTCTAACTGGTCCAATAGTAATCACTTAGTTCACATCCTTACAAGTGGTGCTAGATTTACTTGGTCTAATGGTAGAAGCGGTGCCCGTCACACTTAAAAGAGACTTGATCGGGCTCTATGTAATCATGAGAGGATTGATGTGTGCCAGCAAATATCTTGTTCCACCCTTGTTATAAATAGATCAGATAATTATCTGCTTCTTTTTCACTTTGTCATCTAGGAAGCTCAAGTTAGGTCCCACTTCAAATTTCTTCATTCTTGTGCACTTCATCAGGATTGTCAAAGAGTAGTGGAAGATTCTTAGAAAGCTAACGTGGTAGGTTTCCCGATGTATATTCTTTCTAGAAAGCTTCAACTTCTAATAAATAATATTAAAGTTTAGAATAAAAATATCTTTGGAAATGTTCATGATCTTGTTAAGAAAGGTGAAATTGACCTTGGTAGCATTCACGAGTAAATAGATCAAGATGGTTATAGTGATGAGCTGGTTGACATGGAAAGGGAGGCTTAAATTCAGTTGGATTTGGCTCTCAACACCGAGGAGTTATTCTGGAAAGAGAAGTCGAGAGTGCAATTGCATGCAGAGGGAGATAGAAATACAAAGTTTTTTCATAGAGTCACCAAAATCAAAAATTCAACGAAAACAATCCTCTCTTTGAAAATTAGAGGAGTTAGTTATACCAATCATGATCATATTACAGAGAATGTTGTGAATCACTTTAAGGCTTTATTTGACAATTTTTCTATTTCGTAGGAAAAATATCTTGTGGAAAATGTCATTCCTACGTTAGCGAATGACCAAACTAACTGTCTGCTAACTTCACTGCCTTTTGAGCAAGAGATTAAAAATGAGAATTTATTTATTGACCCCCTTATGTGGGGAAAACCTCCCGCGAAAATTCCAAACTACCCCTGATTTAGAGATGCATCTCCGAAGTAAATTTTTTTAGATTTTCCTAGATTTCGGAGATGCATCTCCGAAGAAAATCCCAAAAATTTGGATTTTGATTAATTCGGAGATGCATCTTCGAAAAAACCCCAAAAAGATTTTTTCAGATATGCATATCCAAAAATTCCCAAAAATTAAAAATTTTGTGATATTAATTAATTCACATATCATAAATTTGATAAAATTTATGACTTAAAAAAATAATTATTATATATTTCTATTCTGATTCATATTTTAAAAATTAAAAATAATTTCAATTACAAAAAAATTAAAATAATTCCAATTATTAAAATGTAGTTATAAATAATTCCAATTCATGTTTCTACGGTTGATAATAATAATGAATTAGATCAAGTAAGAATAATGATAAAAAAAATAATTTTTCATAATTAATTATGATAAAAATATCATTTTTCATTTAGTTAAAAAAATTAAAAGAAGATTTCGTCCTAATTTTATTTAGTGAATAAATTTTATATTTAACTTTATATAATTCAAAATTTACTTATGAAATTAGAATGTTTTTAATTTATGTAAGTTAGTAAAATAGTTTCTAACTTTAAAATTGTTTAGGAAATTTTGTTTATAAAATGATTTTTATTAACTGTAAATTTGTTTTTGAAAATTAATTTATAAAATGATTTATCATAAGAAAAATAGAAAATAAATATCTTATTATTATTATTAATTTTTTATATAAAATAAAATGTTAATTTAAATATTTATTAGGTTAATATTATTATTACATCTTGATTATAATGATATATATTTAATAATATATTTTAATTAATACAACTAATTATACTATTAATTGTATTGATTCACCTTGATTTTAATTTTTTAATAATTATTGAATTTTTTTCGAAAATGCATGTAGATGTTGTTGATTGGCTGTAATTTTTGGTAAAACTCATTGTGATTTTATCATGTCAAAACTGGTGTCATGACATGCATTCTACTGTTGTGAAGTTTTACTTATGCAGGCCTTTACCTGATGTCAAGGCCGATGTCATGACATTCGTAGCTGTTACGTCTTATTCTGTTACTAATTATGGTTATGTGATCTGTTAAGATCCTATGCGCTTTACTTGGAAATATTGGATTTTGATCTGTTCAAGGACGTCTTTAATTGCTCTTATTTTAGGTTCCTTGATTTGTGGAAATTAGTTTTATTAGGTTTAAAACTAATTCGGATCCAAGGCCCAGCTGCTGCGTTTTCTGAAGGCTATATATATTATGAAGAAGCTGCAGACCGGATTAGGGTTTTTTGTATTAAGAAGCTTTAAGAGTTCTTCGTGTTTAAGTTTTTGCGTTCTAGCTTTCTTGTAAGCCAAACAATCATCATGATGATTGTCTTGGTCTAGGTGTTTTGGTTTGAGTTGTAAGAAGTACTTGAAGCTTTTAAGCAAGAGTGCCATTGTACTTGATTGAAGCTTTTAAGCAAGATCAAGTTGTGTCTTTGAAGTGTGTCTTCTATCCATATTCATTGAGCGTTATTCATCACTGCTGTGATTGAGGGGGAGTGAGTGGAATCTCTGATCTAAGTAATATTAGGTTGAAGTTGCATTGAGTAGATATTAAGTGAAAGGAGTAATCTTGAACTGTATTACCTTAAATTGATATTACTTATAGTGGACTTCCTCCCTGGCTTGGTAGCCCCCAGATGTAGGTGTGTTTGCACCGAACTGGGTTAACAACTTTCTTGTGTTGTTATATGTTTGTTTACTTCTTGTTCATTTGTTTAAAAATATTCAGATAGTAATGTCGTGACATCCTGTTCGACATCGCGTGTCTGAGTCCAGAATTTCAATTGGCATCAGAGCAGGCACCCTGCCTGTTTTTCTTACTGGGTGAGATCTAGGGACAGCATTTTCTGGTACTATGGACAAGGAAGGTGGTGGATTGGTGAACAGACCACCCATTCTGGATGGATCTAATTATGATTATTGGAAACCTCGTATGGTGGCTTTTCTTAAATCCTTGGATAGTAAAGCATGGAGAGCTGCAAACAAAGGATGGGAACATCCTGTCACTATTGATAAGGATGGCAAGTCATCCCTCACACCTGAGGAAAATTGGAGCAAAGATGAGGAGGAGCTGGCTCTTGGCAACTCTAAAGCTTTAAATGCTCTATTCAATGGAATTGATAGGAATATATTCAGACTAGTACACCATTGTGAACTAGCCAAAGATGTTTGGGATACCCTCAGAACTACTCATGAAGGCACTTCCAAAGTTAAAATGTCAAGACTTCAGTTGCTAACTACAAAGTTTGAGAATCTAAGGATGAAAGATGATGAAAGTATTCAAGAGTTTCACATGAATATACTTGAAATTGCTAATACCTCAGGAGCTTTAGGAGAAAAAATGTCAGATGAAAAGCTAGTGAGAAAGATCCTTAGATCCTTGCCTAAGAGATTTGATATGAAAGTCACAGCTATAGAAGAAGCACAGGATATCAGCAAGATGAAGGTAGAAGAATTAATTGGATCCCTTCAAACCTTTGAGATGGGAATCAGTGACAATACTGAAAAGAAAAATAAAAGCCTAGCTTTTGTGTCCAACTCTCAAGAAGAAGAAGAGGAAGGTAGAGAAGAAAATCTAACTGAATCTATAGCCATGCTTGGAAGACAATTTAACAAGATTATAAGAAGAATGGATCAGAAGTCAAGACCAAATGTCAAGAACATTCCTTCTGACACTAACAGATCCTATGATTCTAGCAGAAAGGTTAAACCTGAAGAAAAGTACAATCAAAGCAAAGGAATTCAGTTTCATGGATGTGAAGGATATTGTGGTGTCGTTTTCTTTACCTCCCCGTTTCACTTGGGAGGACGGCGCGCTAAACCCTTCACGCGAAATTTGGAAGGAGAATGCGCCCGTGGTGGGATGAATTTTATTTCAGTTCTTCCTACGATATCACACGAAATTTCTTATTTGATCCTACGAGTAGGAAAGGGAAAAAAAGATCTCAACTAAACCCTAGGAGTTTGCTAAGTGTGGGGATTTCACCTAGACTAGAAATTCTGGAGTCCGGGGGGTCGGTTATACATAGGGAAGTGTTTAAACACCCTACATATCTGTAGTACTCTACAGGAACCTTCTCTGTGTCATTGTGATTGTGTTTGCTGCTAATGATTGGGAAAGTTTCTCCTTTGTGTTAGGAGAAGGAATTGATTTGATTTGAAAAGACAGACAGATAGACAGACTGACTATTTTTGGTATTCTATTAGCTCGCTGAGATTCCTTGTGAACCTCATGCCTACATATCCCTAGTGGAAGTCAGAGCTTAATGTAGTTCGGGGAACTAACTAGGGAAATTAATTGTTTTTGGTGCCTTGCTTGAAGCTCAAGGTTGAAGCTTGGAATTAAATCTCTGTTTACAGTAAAGAGACATGAAATCATCTTTACAGAGAGGTATTTGTACTATTCTACCACAAACATTTAAAAGTGAGAGAATAAGCTAAAAAAAATGATGTTTCATTAAGAGGGGAGTCTACTTGGTTGATCAAGTATGACAGCCATCGTGCCTCTAAAATGAAAGAAAGATGCTCATCCAAATTAGGGAAAGTGTACAAGTCTGGGGATGTGCCAGAGAATGTCTTTCAGAGTCCTAAATGGGAGACTTTGATTGAAATTGAAATTGAAATGTTTGTTTGTTTGAATGTGGTAGAGTAGTAAAAATATCTCTCTATAGAGATAAGCTATGTCTATCTACTGTATAAAAGATTTGAATTTAGCTGGCTTGTATGAGGCCCAAGCTTGAGGCTTTTTGATTGATTTTATTAATTATTATTGACTCTGGGAGATGACTCCACTGGGGATTAATTACAGGGTATTTTTGTGTTCTGTACAAAGCCCAGAATTGAGGCTGAATCTACTTAGGGAGACTCTATTTATGTGCCTTGTACAAAGCCCAAGGTTGTGGCTGACTGTTGAGGATAAATGAATGACTCTATTTTATGTGCCTTGTACAAAGCCCAAGGTTGTGGCTGACTCTAGCTAGGGAAAACATTATTTTCTGCCTTGTACAAAGCCCAAGGTTGTGGCAGACTCTTAAATAAACTGAGTATGGATGACTCTATAGGGAAAAGATCCTAGGTGTTAGGAATCTTTGACACATGAAAGTATGGTTTATCTGCCTTGTACAAAGCCCAAGGTGGTGGCTACTGAGTGATGAAGAACTCACTGGGGAGACTCTATTATCTGCCTTGTACAATGCCCAAGGTTGAGGCTGACTCTTAACAGGGGAGTTTTATTGTTTGGTGCCATGTATGAAGCCCAAGGTTGAGGCTAACTGTTTTTGTTGGTTTTTGACTCTATTGAGGAGATTTTATTTATTGAAAGAATGTTTTTTCTTTGGAAGCTAACCCTTTCCAGGGATTTTGACTCAGCTGGAGAAATTATTTGGTAAAAGACTGACTTTATCATGTTTTTTGGAGGCTGACCCTTTCCAGGGGTTTTGACTCTTTTGGGGAAATTATCTCCTAAGAGAAATGAATCTTTATTTTTTTGACATTTTTATTAATTGACTTTGGAGGCTAACCCTTTCCAGGGGTTTTGTTGAAAATGAAAGAATGTGTGGAAGCTAACCCTTTCCAGGGAATTTTATTGAAATGAATGGCAGAAAGATTATCTAATGGAGACTTCTTGTTTAAAGCCCAAGATGAAGGCTGACTCATGCTGAGGATAAGCAAATATGGATCCTAGACTCTGCTAAGGAAGATTGATGAAGATAAGGGTGACAGAGACTGTCCATGTCTCTCATTCCAAAAGGTGTACTCAATGTAAAATTGAGACAAACTTAGCTTGTTTAAAGTCTGGTTTAAATTGGAAGAAAAACTCACCAGGGTAGGCTAAAAGGTGACTAAAGACCTGTTCCTATGTTTATAAGAAACCTGATGGGTCTTTGTATACAAGCTCAAGAGGAAGCTGGAAATGCTTTTAAGAAGCCTGTGGGTCCTTGTACAAAGCCCAAGAGGACGCTAATCGAGGGTCCTTGTTATAGCACAAGAGAAAGCTATGTAGTTTTGAACTTATTTGTGCTCTAAGCAAATGGGTAAGAGGTTTCACCGGGAATAATTCCTCTTTGGGTGGATGTAGATGTTGCTGATTGGCTGTAATTTTTGGTAAAACTAATTGTGGTTCTATCATGTCAAAAACAGTGTCATGACATGCTTTCTGTTGTTGTGAAGTCCTTCATTATGCAGGCCTTTGCCTGATGTCAGGGCCGATGTCATGACATTCGCAGCTGTTCGTTATTTTCTATTATTACTTATGATTGTATGATCTGATAGGACCTTATGCGCTATATTTGGTAATAATGGATTCTGGTCTGTTTCAAGGACGTCTTGAATGATTACTATTATGAGTTCCTTGTGTAATGGAGATTTGTTTTAATTAGGGCAAAAACTATTTTGTGGATCCAAGGCCCAGTTGCTGTATTGTCTGAAGGTTATTTAATCCGTGCAGGTGTTGCTGTTGCCGTTAAGGGTTTTCTGATTGAGAAACTATTAGAGTTCTGTGTGTTTAAGGTTCTCGTTGTAGTTTTCTTGTAAGCCAAACAATCATCATGATGATTGTCTTGGTCTAGGTGTTTTTGTTTTGAGTTGTAAGAAGTACTCGAAGCTTTTAAGCAAGAGTACTATTGTATTTGATCAAAGCTTTTAAGCAAGATCAAGTTGTGTTCTTGAAGAGTGTCTTCTTCTGTTTTAATTGGTTAGTTTTTCATCACTGCTGTGATTGAGGGGGAGTGAGTAGGATCTCTGGTCTAAGTTGTTTAGATTGAAGTTGCATTGGGTAGATATTAAGTGAAAGGCGTAATATTGAGTTGTATTACCTTGAATTGATATTACTTATAGTGGACTTCCTCCCTGGCTTGGTAGCCCCCAGATGTAGGTGTGTTTGCACCGAACTGGGTTAACAATTTTCCTGTGTTGTTTTCTGTTTACACTTTGTTCATTTGTTTAAAAACATTCAGATAGTGATGTCGTGACATCCTGTAAGACATCGCGTATCTGAGTCCAGAATTTCAGTGGATGTGTCCTATATTTTTGGATTCTAAGGTTTTTGCCAAGATGTTTCACCGGGAATAATTCATCTTGGGGGTTTGAACTACAGATCTCTAATTAGGAAAGAGCCTTCACCGGGAAGACATTCTCAATCCTAGGTCATATTCCTATAATATATATATATATATATATATATATATATATATATATATATATATATATATATATAGTTTAACTGTCCTAAGGTTTATACTCAAACGTAGTTCTAAACTAATATATATGCACAGTTTATATTTGACAGTAATTTAAATAAAGACTGTAAATTGAAAGCTTGTAAAGCCTAACCTGGATGGAGTGGAGGCCATTAAAGAAGTATGTACAGAGCCTCAACAATATTTTTGTTGTTTTGTTGATAACAGTTGAATATATATGATAAACAATTAATGGTTTTTGAAAACAGAAGAAGTGAAGATGGACAAAGGTCACATAGGTATCTAAAGAGTTTCACCGGGAATAATGCCCTTCAAATACCAGAAGAATGTTTTGAAAACAGAAAGAAGATTTTGAAAATACAGTTTTGAAAACAAGCTAAGAAGAGAAGGTGTTTGGGACTTACACTCTATTAGAGGCCCAGTACTTTACAGTACTGGTGTAAAAGCAATTTGAAAATGATTTGGAATGATACAAGGTTTTGTTGTTTGAAAACCTTAATCATTTGATTTAATCAGAGATTGAAAACAGTTTTGAGAATTGACAAAAGTCAACTTAATTAAAGTAAAAATAAAGATTTTTTACTTAATTAAGACCTAAACAATTAGGGTTTTATCATAAACTTTATTTACAAAATGATTTAGGTTAAAACAAAGTGAAAATATGTATTAAAGTATTTAAGAAAACACCTAAAACATACTATTTTAAACCTAATAAAAATACATGAAATAAATAATATTTTTATGATTTTTTTGATTATTCACAAAATAGATATGTTAAATAAAAAGTGTGTGAAAAATGAAGTGAAAATGATTTAATTTGATAAGTGAATTAATTATGTGAAGTTGTGAAGAAAATAAAAAGGAAAAGTGATAAAAAATAATATTTTGGCCTCACCATGGTTTGAACCCACGCCCTTGAAGCCAACAATCAAAACACACACCAACCAGCCAACGCGCGCATGGTGTTATAGAGGGCATTTCATTGCAATATGTGTGTTGTCTAGTGCATAGAGTGGAAAAAAGAAAATAAAATCAAAAGGTTTGAGGCGAGGGGGATTCGAACCCCAGACCTTGGGCATGAGGAGACTAAGAGCGCATGTGTGGCCACTAGGGCAAGTTATTCATTCGTTAAGGAAACGCCTATCATTAAAAATAAAACAAACTTCGCTCAGAGATTTGAAAAATGGCGCCACCCTCCATCTTCGTCTTCAACCTCAAGCTCCATCAATTCAAATTTCTGAACTCTCTCAACTCTCAACCATTTGCAATGATGTAAACATGAAACTTGCTCTAAATTCACTCACGATTCTAAATATGTAACTAACATGAATTAATATTAACTACATCTAACTAATTTACCAGAAATCGTGAAGAACCCTAAAATTTCAAAATCAAATTAAATGACTATACTGAAAGATAAATGGATGATGATAGAGGGTTTTCAATCCTCTGATGATGCTGAACAAGATAGAATCGAGCTATTTCACAAAGAGTACTTAAATTAGAGAAGTGAGGTTCAGAAACTTACCTCTGAAAATGGAGGTCGTGAGGATGATAGAGACCACCTAGGCTTGAATGAATGATCTCAATAGCTTCCCTGAGACTCAATGATGCTAACTGGATGCTTATTGTAGCCTGAATCCTTCTGAATTGTTCTATGGACCTCCCTCGATTTGAGCTTCAAGTGGACATGGAGGTTGTCGAATCCTGAGTTACAGGTGAGCTGCAGCCATCTGGTTAGCTTCACTATGACCTGAGGAGTGTGCCTGGATGATTGGCTTGGCTCGGAACCTCCTGAATTACTCCATGGACCTCCAACTGCAAATGCTCCAAAGTGAGAGCAACAATGGTGTTCCTCCACTTACAGAAGTGATCCAGGTGCTTGGATCACCTCAAATGACCTCCCTTGAGATGTTAGAATGTTCACTTCCCAAAGATGAGCTCTAGTTTGAAGAAATCGATTCTTTTTGCCAAAGAACTTTGAAAAACAATGAACATGAGAAGAGAAAGAGGAAGCAAGGAATATGGTTGCTTTGGTGTATTTTTTGAATGAGAATGAGGCCTCTATTTATAGGCAATTGGTTCAGTACTGAGTGGAGTGTGAGCTTGCTTAATGAAGCAAGTTTGGTTTCTTAGCCATGAAGAAATTTCAAAGAATATCCAAGTGTGATCATTGCATTTTCGAGCCAGCTCCCCCATCCCTTGATTCTATCTGATCTTAGGGGACATTTCAGATGCAAAGTGAGCTCTAATTGGCTGGTGAGAAGATTCCTTGGGTGATTCATCAATTTGCCATAAATTCACAAATGTAATCATTACATAATCACATGTTCTTGTTTTAGGAATCTTCCTCAATTATCATGGCATGGTGAAAATGAATGCATGGCATGGTTTCAGATGTGTTATGGGTCGTGTAGCATCCATTCATGAAGCAAAAATGCACAAAATTGCAAAGTTCCAATTTGCACATGACCTATAATTTTACTTCATGAGGCCAACTTTGAACAAGCATAACTCCTAGCTCAAATTGAATTTGGAGAAGGTTGAACACAATTTGGAAAGCCCTAAACATCTACTTCAAATCATTAGTTTATGTCTTCTTCAGAATCATTTGGGAAATTTGTGAAAAATGAGCCCAAAGTTGGATGAAAACTAGGTTAAAACACTTAGAAAAATTTCTAAGTGTTTATGACCTAAACTTCAAAATTTCCAAAACTTCATAAATGGTTGATCTTTTGAAAAAAGTTCCTTTGTAAGATGTTGTTTTATTTTGCAAGATCTACAACTTTCATGTTGGAAGTTTTTTGAGTTGTGTAGGTGAAATTTTGAGTTCTCACCATGCCCTCAAAAACCCTAATTCCCGACTTTTTGCTCCTTGATGAATTTCTTTGAATTTCTTTGGTCAAATGACTTTGACATCCATATATTGATGATATTGATCTTTGAAAGTCATTTTTTGACCAAAAACCTTAAAAGTCAATGATGATCCTTCACAGTTGACTTTTCCCTGACAAAGTGAATTTCTGGGCTTTTGTGTAGAAACAAGATCTTCTCCTCAAATGAATGATGTAAATGGATTATATTGAGGTAGTAGAGATTTTTGAATCATGTCTTGAGTTTTGGATTCATGCCCCTGATTAAAAGTCCACTATCTTGGTGAATTAGGTCAAAACCCTAATTTGTCGACCATGTCAAAATAATGACTGTAGACTTTGAATTGAAGTGTGATGTCCAGTGGATCTTGTAATATGAGATATTTAAAGATGATTGATGTCTTTGAATGATCCCCTGAGGTTTTTTAGGGTTTCCCAAATGTGATCCCTGATTTCAGTCCTTGATAGGCTCAAAAACCCTAGTCTGGTGACCTGAGTAAACCTGTACTCAGATGACTGGGTGTCTAATCAATCATAGATGAGAAAAATGAAGTCCTTGAGCCCCATGATTGTATTAGGGACTAATCCTTGTATTGATTGATCCTTTGCCTGAGCTTTCTTGTCTTTGAGCATCCTCGATTAGATACCAGATGGAGAAGTAACTGCTCTGGGAACTTGTCTTGACCTGATGAAAAATCCTGAAGACATGCCATCTCAGGGGGGTCAAAAATTAGGGTATGACAGATATGGACATATTAGAGCTGAATGTCCCACTTATCTCAAGAAACAAAAGAAAGGACTGTCAGTCTCCTGGTCTGATGAAGATTCTGAGAGTGATGGTGAAGAAGAATCTGCCAAACATGTCACAGCCCTTACTGGTGTTTGTGTCTCTGATGAAGATTCTAGCGAAGATGAGTTAACCTTTGAGGAATTGGCAGCATCCTACAGAAAGCTATGTATCAGAAGTGCTGAAGTCTGTCAACAAGGTGAAAAGCAGAAGAAATACATAGTTCAGTTGGAGGCAGATAACAAAGGGCTTCGTGAAACTATATCTGGTCTAAACAGTGAAGTTACCATGCTAACATCCAAACTTGATCAGATGTCAAAATCTGTCAAAATGTTAAACAGTGGTTCTGATATGTTGGAAGAGATTCTACAGATTGGAAAGAGTTCAGGAGATATGTCTGGTATAGGATTTGTTGGTGCTATGAAACATCCTCAAGCTAGCAGTAATACTAAACCAGAATCCAAGATGTTGAACCCGATGTCACAACATGTGACTCAACATCATGACAAAAGTAGAATGAAGAAGAAATTTCAAAGATGGAGATGTCATTACTGTGGTAGATTTGGACATATTAAGCCCTTCTGTTTCAGATTATATGGTTACCCAGACCAAGCTCCATACTACAGACCCAAGTAGATCATGCCCATCAAGAAGCAACAGTGGACACCTAAAAATATGGCCTTAATAGCTCATACATCTCTTAGGGTATCAGCCAAAGAAGATTGGTATTTTGACAGTGGATGCTCCAGACACATGACTGGAATCAAGAATCTATTAGTAGATATCAAAAACCATTCTACTAGCTATGTAACCTTTGGTGATGGAGCTAAAGGAGAAATCAAAGGGGTTGGAAAACTAGACTGCTCAGGAGTTCCAAATCTGGAAGGTGTCTTGTTGGTCAAAGGCTTGACTGCTAATCTCATAAGTATTAGTCAACTTTGTGACCAAGGATACCAAGTTAACTTCACTAAAACTGAGTGTGTGGTCACTGATAAAGGAAAGAATGTAGTAATGAGGGGAGTCAGATCCAAAGATAACTGTTACTTGTGGGTCTCTCATGAATCTAACTACTCAACTGTATGTTCTAAAGAAGAAGAAGCAAAGTTGTGGCATCAAAAACTTGGTCACCGTCATCTAAGAGGTATGAAAAAGATTATTTCAATGGAAGCTGTGAGAGGAATTCCCAAGTTACAAATTGATGAAGGAAGAATTTGTGGTGAATGTCAGGTAGGAAAACAAACCAGGATGTCACATCCAAAGGTTAGACATCTGACTACTTCCAGGGTTCTAGAACTGCTTCACATGGACCTGATGGGACCTATGCAAATGGAAAGTCTTGGAGGAAAGAAATATGCTTATGTGGTTGTGGACGATTACTCCAGATACACTTGGATAAACTTCATTAGAGAAAAGTCAGATGTGTTTGATGTTTTCAAAGACCTGTGTCAAAGAATTCAAAGGGAAAAGGAAAATGATGTTGTAAGAATCAGAAGTGATCATGGAAAGGAATTTGAGAATCAAAAATTTGCTGATTTTTGCTCCTCTGAAGGTATACACCATGAGTTTTCATCTCCTATTACTCCACAGCAAAATGGGGTTGTTGAAAGGAAAAACAGAACCATTCAAGAATCAGCCAGAGCTATGATTCATGCTAAGAAACTCCCTATTTATTTTTGGGCTGAAGCCATGAATACTGCCTGTTATGTTCATAATAGAGTTACCTTAAGGAAAGGAACCTCTACCACTCTGTATGAGATCTGGAAGGGAAGAAAACCCACTGTCAAATACTTCCATGTGTTTGGTAGTAAGTGTTACATTCTTGCTGATAGAGATCACAAAAGGAAGATGGATTCCAAGAGTGATGAAGGGATTTTTCTTGGATACTCTACAAACAGCAGAGCCTATAGAGTTTTCAACTCAAGAACGGGGATAATCATGGAATCCATAAATGTGGTGGTTGATGATGAACACAAACAAGCAGATGTCACATATGATGTTGGAACATTCTGGGAACACGCAGCTGAAGAATCTAAGAAAGAAGATGATTGCAGCCCCACTATTGCAAAAGCTGAAGCTGAACCCTCTAACAAAGGACCATCTATAAGAGTTCAAAAAGATCATCCTAGTGAACTTATTATAGGAGATCCCAACAGTGGAGTTGTTACAAGGTCAAGAGAACAGGTCTCAAACTCTTGTTTTGTATCAAAAATTGAACCCAAGAATGTTAAGGAAGCTTTGACAGATGAGTTTTGGATTAATGCTATGCAAGAAGAATTAGGCCAGTTTGAAAGGAATGAAGTATGGGAGCTGGTTCCAAGACCTAAAGATACAAATGTCATTGGAACTAAATGGGCTTACAAGAATAAGTCAGATGAACTGGGAACTATAATCAGAAACAAAGCAAGGCTAGTTGCTCAAGGATACACTCAAGTTGAAGGAATTGACTTTGATGAAACTTTTGCTCCTGTTGCTAGACTTGAGTCAATTAGATTGTTGTTAGAAGTTGCTTGGATTCTGAAATTCAAACTATACCAGATGGATGTGAAGAGTGCTTTCTCAAATGGTTACTTGAGTGAGGAAGTCTATGTGGAACAACCTAAAGACTTTGCTGATCCAAACCATCGTGATCATGTGTACAAACTAAGAAAAGCTCTTTATGGGCTGAAACAAGCCCCTAGAGCTTGGTATGAGAGACTAACTGAGTTTCTTACTAGTAATGGTTACAGGAAAGGAGGGATAGATAAAACTCTCTTTGTTAAAGATGAAGGAGGAAAGATCCTGATTGCTCAAATCTATGTGGATGATATTGTGTTTGGTGGGATGTCAGACACGATGATTAAACATTTTGTTGACCAGATGCAATCAGAATTTGAAATGAGTCTAGTTGGAGAATTAACTTACTTTCTTGGTCTGCAAGTTAAACAGATGGAAGACTCAATTTTTCTCTCTCAGAGCAAGTATGCCAAAAACATTGTCAAAAAATTTGGGATGGAGAATGCTAGTCACAAAAGAACACCTGCACCTACTCATTTAAAATTGTCCAAAGATGAAAAGGGCACAAATGTTGATCAAAGCTTGTATAGAAGCATGATAGGAAGCCTGCTGTATCTCACAGCTAGTAGGCCTGATATTGCTTTTGCTGTCGAGGTGTGTGCCAGATATCAAGCAGAACCCAAGATCAGTCACATAAATCAAGTCAAGAGGATTCTGAAATATGTGAATGGTACTTGCGAGTATGGCATGCTCTACTCTCATGGGTGTGAACCAATTCTCACTGGATATTGTGATGCAGACTGGGCTGGAAGTGCTGATGACAGAAAAAGTACTTCAGGAGGATGTTTCTTCTTGGGAAATAACCTCATCTCATGGTTCAGTAAGAAATATAATTGTGTATCCCTATCTACTGCAGAGGCAGAATACATTGCAGCAGGAAGTAGCTGTTCTCAGCTCGTTTGGATGAAACAAATGCTAACAGAATATAATGTCACACAAGATGTCATGGCATTATATTGTGACAACCTAAGTGCCATTAACATCTCAAAGAATCCTATCCAGCATAGCAAGACCAAGCACATTGATATTAGGCATCACTTTATAAGAGATCTTGTTGAAGATAAAGTAATTGCCTTGGAACATGTTGCTACTAATCTCCAACTGGCTGATATTTTCACAAAATCTTTGGATGCTAATCAATTTGAAAATTTGAGAAGTAAGCTAGGCATTTGTCTTTGTGAAGAATTATAGCAATTAACTGGGTGTGGGGCCAACAGTATCCTTCTCTCCAAATATTTGTTATCATTACATATTAAAGTGTATTTTCCCCCTCTTTTACACTTTCTCCAAACGGTTCCCATTCCCACAAAACCTATTTTCGGCATTCACGCTACCTCTCTGATTCACTGCATTCACAAACCTCTCTCCATCATTCCATTCACTCTCAACATGTCTCAGACCTCTCCCTCAAAGAACACTACTCCTCGCTCTGAAACTGCATCCGATTCTTGGGCACCAAATATGGTAGGTGATCAGGATGTTGTACTGGATGTTGTGCCATTGAACTCGGTCCCAGCCATTGATCCTGTTGGTAATATACCAAGAAAGATGCATGCAAGAAAATCAACTGGTGGGTCTATTCCAGAAACGTTCTCTGCTAGGGATAAAGAAGGGACTGCTTATGTCCACAATGCAATCGCAGGCCTTGTCACAAGAATCTTGAATGAAGGTCACAAGGTAGAAGGAATATCTGTCCCTTTAGCCCAAGCTCCTGCTCCTGAGAACAGCAAAGATAATCAGGTTGATGCTAGCAAGGATCATGTTGATGTTGAGACATCTGAAACCAACAATGTTGAAGGCTCTGATGCTAAAGATGTTGAAGCATCTGAAGATAAAGATGCGGAGATTCTTGAAACAGAGAAAGCTGAAGAGGTCACTGCTACTTCTCCTAAAGAGAAGGCTACTCGCCCTACTGACAATACAAATGATGTGGTGGATCTGGATAATCTTGATGATCCTATAGACATTGCTGATGATGACCTCATCTCCAGCATTTCCAACAGAGTCAAGGCTCGAAGGGGAAAGCAGGTTGATGATCAACATCCTCCCAAGACAAAGGTTGCTCCTCTAAAGAATGCCACCAAAGAAAAGATCAAGAAGGTCTCTGCTGAGTCTTCAAGAACTGGGAGCAAGGTTGCTGTGAAGAAGAGAAAAGAAAGAAGTGTTTCTGACTCCAAAGACAATGTCCTAAGTGATGTCCCTGACATCCCTTCAAAGAAGAAGATTGCTGTCACAAAATCCTCCACAAAGGTCCGTGATGTTCCCTTGGACAACATTTATCTGCACTATGCTTCAAATGCTATCCAGTGGAAGTTTGTTTATCAAAGAAGGTTGGCTCTAGAAAGAGAACTTGCAAATGATGCTCTGGAATGTCAAGAGGTCATGAAGCTCATCAAATCTGCAGGTTTGCTTAAAACTGTTACTCATTTTTCTAAATGCTATGAAATGCTCGTGAAGGAATTTATAGTGAATTTGTCTCAAGATTGTGCTGATGGAAGAACTGAGGATTTTCATAAGGTGTATGTTAAAAGAAAATGTATAGATTTTTCCCCTACTATTATCAACCTCTATCTAGGTAGAGACGCTGAGGCTCAACCTGAGCTTGAAGTAACTGACAATGAAGTATGCAAAGTTATCACTGGTGGTAAGGTTAAGAAATGGCCCATAAAGAGTAAATTGTCTGCTAGTCTTTTGAATGTCAGGTATGCCTTGCTGCACAAAATTGGTGCTGCAAACTGGGTGCCTACCAATCACACTTCTACCATTGCTGTTGGCCTAGGTAGATTCATATATGCTGTGGGAACCAAGACAAAATTTGACTATGGGACCTACATATTTGATCAAACTATGAGGCATGTTGGTACCTCTACTACCAAGCTACCCATTGCTTTTCCATCCCTGATATGTGGGATAATCCTCAAGCAACACCCTGGAATTCTGAAAGCTAAAGATTCTGTATGTAAGAGGGAGAGTGCTTTGTCTTTTCACTATAAGCTGCTCCAAAGGTCAGATGACATAACATCTGCTGGGACATCACAACCCAGCAAGTCTGTGAACAAAACCTTTCTCATTGCTGAGCTGAAAGAGACTTGTAAGGAGTTGGACAACAGGAAGATGAAGCTTGAAAAGCTCATTCAAAGTCTTGAGCAGTC
The DNA here is from genome assembly GCF_029867415.1 of Vicia villosa. Taxonomy (NCBI): domain Eukaryota; kingdom Viridiplantae; phylum Streptophyta; class Magnoliopsida; order Fabales; family Fabaceae; genus Vicia; species Vicia villosa. The sequence continues at coordinate 142,514 of NW_026706114.1, forward strand.
TACAGATGATGATCATGCTGGTGGAAGCGATGGTGACAATATGGATGAAGACAAGGGTGCTGATAGTGGTGATGAGGAAGAGGCCGAGGATGGTGAGAGTACTGAAGATACTGGGAGTAGTGATGCTGATGAAGAGACTAGTGGCTCTAGTGATGAAGAGACTGATGGTTCTGACAATTAGCTCTTTTTCCGGTGTTTCTTTCATGCTGATCTTTTGTTTGTGTTTGGCTCCTTTTGTGGCTAAAAATGGGGAGTGATGGATATTTTTGTTGACTGGTTTTTTTTTGTTGGATATTGGTTGTTGGATATTTTGGTTTTTTTTTGTTGTTTTCTGATATTTTGGATGTTTTCTGGTACTCCTTGACAATGATAAGTGGTATTCTGTAACAGATGATTAAATAGATGTTTTCTGGATTTCTGGTGATTAATCAAGCTGGCTGTTGTTTGCTTTCTAGATTTCTGGTGATTAATCAAGCTGGCTGTTGTTTGCCTACAGAATTTATTTTTCTGTATTGTTTGCCTACAGAATTTATTTTTCTGTATTCTTGGTATTGTTTAGCCAAAAATTTGCCAAAGGGGGAGTTTGTAGATGTTGTTGATTGGCTGTAATTTTTGGTAAAACTCATTGTGATTTTATCATGTCAAAACTGGTGTCATGACATGCATTCTACTGTTGTGAAGTTTTACTTATGCAGGCCTTTACCTGATGTCAAGGCCGATGTCATGACATTCGTAGCTGTTACGTCTTATTCTGTTACTAATTATGGTTATGTGATCTGTTAAGATCCTATGCGCTTTACTTGGAAATATTGGATTTTGATCTGTTCAAGGACGTCTTTAATTGCTCTTATTTTAGGTTCCTTGATTTGTGGAAATTAGTTTTATTAGGTTTAAAACTAATTCGGATCCAAGGCCCAGCTGCTGCGTTTTCTGAAGGCTATATATATTATGAAGAAGATGCAGACCGGATTAGGGTTTTTTGTATTGAGAAGCTTTAAGAGTTCTTCGTGTTTAAGTTTTTGCGTTCTAGCTTTCTTGTAAGCCAAACAATCATCATGATGATTGTCTTGGTCTAGGTGTTTTGGTTTGAGTTGTAAGAAGTACTTGAAGCTTTTAAGCAAGAGTACCATTGTACTTGATTGAAGCTTTTAAGCAAGATCAAGTTGTGTCTTTGAAGTGTGTCTTCTATCCATATTCATTGAGCGTTATTCATCACTGCTGTGATTGAGGGGGAGTGAGTGGAATCTCTGATCTAAGTAATATTAGGTTGAAGTTGCATTGAGTAGATATTAAGTGAAAGGAGTAATCTTGAACTGTATTACCTTAAATTGATATTACTTATAGTGGACTTCGTCCCTGGCTTGGTAGCCCCCAGATGTAGGTGTGTTTGCACCGAACTGGGTTAACAACTTTCTTGTGTTGTTATATGTTTGTTTACTTCTTGTTCATTTGTTTAAAAATATTCAGATAGTAATGTCGTGACATCCTGTTCGACATCGCGTGTCTGAGTCCAAAATTTCAATGCATATCCGAAACATTCCAAGACCAAAAATTGGAATATTTCGGATATGCATCTCCGAAGACACCCCCTCTCCAAAAAAAAAAAGGTGATTTCGGAAATGCATCTCTGAAAACACCTTTTTTTTGGTGTTCTCAAAAATGCATTTCCAAAATCACCTTTTTTTTGGTGTTTTCGGAAGTGCACTTCCGAAATCAACTTTTTTTCAGAAAAAAGTGATTTCGGTGATGCATTTCTGAAATATAGGGACATTCTGGGAATTTCTCCGCGGGTGACCAAGAAGGTTAGGGGGTCAATTAAGAAATTCTCTTAAAAATGCAGTTTTCAATCTTTGTAGAGAAAGTACTGCTGATCCGGGTGGGCTTGGCCCTATTTTTAATCAATCCTTGTTACAATTCTAACACTTTGGTGCTCATTCCAAAGGTAAAGGATGCTGACAGTATATAACAAATAACCTGCATCTGCATAACCTGTTTGTGATCTACCATTATAAGGATCTGACAGTAACATGCATCTGCATAAGCTGATAATTAGAATGTGGATACTTTTGTAAAACACAAACCCATGTCTATTGTACCTCTAAGGCAACAAAATATATGTTTGACTTTGTTCCAATGTCTTCATGTAGGTGAAGAATTGTATCTTGCTAATAGATTTATAGCAAATGATATATCAGGACGTGTATAATTAGCAAGGTGCATTAGTTCTTCAATTGCACTAAGATATGGTACTTCGAGACCAAGCAATTCTTCATCCTTTTCTCGAGGTCTGAAAGGATTTTTCTCCACATCTAATGATCTAACAACCATGGGAGTAGACAACGGGTGACATTTGTCCATATAGAAGCATTTTAACACTTTTTCTATATAGCCTTCTTAATGTACAAATATTCCTTTTGAAGGAAAATCGCGATACAATACCTAGCGGAAAACAAAAAAGAAATTTTTTAGTTGATCCTTAGGAATAAACATGATCAGTGATGTAAACAGTTACCTCTTGCGGAGATTACAACCTTTGATGCAAAAGACCGAAGGATTGATCACATGTGTTGATGAAAAACAACGCCTCTACTAAGTCCACACGAATAGACAACCTTCAGACTCAGTGCTAGCTGTTATGAATGAAGGCTTTGAGTGAGAGAGAATGAGAGATAAATACGGCCAGAGTTTCCCAAACCTAATTTCATCAAGTGTCAAAGCTTATGCACCAGGGTTGTATTTATAGAACCACTTGTGTGGGATGCAAGCTAAAAAGTCCAACTTAAGTGCACCATATAATAATAATAATATTATAAAAACTATTATTATAATAAATATATTTTATTATTATTATTATATTTTATAACTATTATAAAATAATAATAATAATAATTGTTGGTAGCAATTTTGGTAAAACATTTTGTTCAGAATATGTTATGAAGAATGCTTTTACATGTGAGCAATACATCATAGCAGATGTTAAAAGATGTCAAAGTCGATGTCTTAACATTGTTAGATAAAACTGTACTATGTTTTAGTTTATGTTTTAGGTTATTTTTATATCAGGTGTTCGAGTGTATGAAATTTCTACGCAAACTCAGGAGGAGTTTTTTACACGACCTCTTCCTATAATATTGGAGTAATCATGTCTTGATTTCTTGGAGATATTTATGGGAAGCTTTAAAACCTTATTTGCTCTTGGCCCAAGCCCAAGTTTTCCGCTGTTGCTGCTACCTTATAAAGACTGCATAATCCTACTTGTGCCAGAACTCACATTTTGAAGATTGTGTGTTTATCGTGTTTTGTCCTTGAGTCTTTTGTCATTTCTAATCCGCTCTTATATTGTTTTGATATTAGAGTTGAAGTATTGTAGTTGAGTTGTAATTTGTTAATCATCCATAAGCTTTTAAGCATGAGATGATTATGTGTCTTTGAAGAGTGTCTTCTACTATTGATTATTTATGTTGTCTATCACTTGTTGTGGTTGAAGGTATTTGAGGAGGGCCTCATACCTAGGTGAGTCTTAGTTAAAAATATTGCACGGGTAGTGATTAAGTGAGTAGATCGTAAACTGGGTGTTTGCTAACAGTCTATGAATTGATACTCTCTAGTGGACTTATCCTTTGCTTGGTAGCCCTAGAGTAGGTGTTGTTGTACACCGAACTGGGTTAACATTTCTTTGTGTCTTTTACTTTATGTTATTTTTTATCTTGTTCCATAGTGTTCAGTTCTCAGATATTTATGTAGTGACATCTTCTTCGACATCACATATTTGATACCAGAACTTCTATTGGTATTAGAGCAGGCATCCTGCTCTGTATCTGGGTGAGATCTAGGGAAGGTACTTTCTGGTACTATGGACAAGTGTCGCACGCTCGCGAAAATGAACAACAGAGTCGCCACTAACATATCTATCCTAAAAGGAAAGGAATGTCAGCAAACCTAAAACGTATAAGAACGAGGTCTTACGACCAAAGATAGGGTAAGGAAGTCAGTTACGCGAGGGGAAGGTACTAGCATCCCTCACGCCCATCGTACTCGATGGTATCCACCTATGTTTGTTGCTATCTGAAGGGTGTGTTCTATGTCTAAGCCTAATGCTAAGGGAATGCATGCAAAAGAAAGAAAAGGAAATACGGGGAAAAAAAGGTTTATAAATAGTTGTGCTCGCTCAGGTCCCGCAACCTGATGCCTACGTATCCCCTTATGAGGAATCAGAGCACCGTAGTTCGGCTCAAAATATTTAGTTTGTTTGTGTTTTTTAGTGGACGAAGTTACATTTGCAATCTAACATTAGGCTAGTAGCTCGTCGAGTGAAGTATTATGCGTTTCCTGTCTGCAATCGAAAGGAAGCAACATGTCCGATTAAGAGAAAGAATGCTCTGAAGGCAAGACAGAGAAGAGAGAAATATTTATCGAGTGGAGTCTTATGCGTTTCCTGTCTGCGATCGAAAGGAAGCAACATGTCCGATTAAGAGAAAGAATGCCATGAAGGCAAGACAGTGAAGAGAGAAATATTTATCGAGCGTTTCAAGTACCTCCCTTAAACAAGCGAGGTTTGAGCTACTCTTGTTGGTGTTTTTTATGGTTGGGAATTTCCACTCAAGTGATCCCCTTAAACAAGAGGGACAAGAGCTTCCATTCCCTTTTTATTATTTTGACCTTTATTAAGTATTTTTTAAGGTATTTTCTTGGTATCTTTTAAGGGAATTAAATCAACTATTTGTTAAGTGTTTTAATGTTGAAAAGGAAAAAGAATGAGAAACTAGCCTAATTGTCATGGTTTCTACCTAATGTTTACAGATTTTAAGAGAAATAGACTTGGCCTAAAGTTATGCTAAATTCTACAAGTCCTAAAGTCTAAGGGTACATGCAAAAGGAAGATCACAATTATAGGCAAAAATCAAACAATACAATAGTACAAAGTTAGCACAAAAAGCATGAAATGAGACAAATCAAAACATGGTACGAAAATTGATTAAAAGGAATATTATTTTTATGAGCTTTTTTATGGAAGAATTACCGATAAAAAGGACAAAAAATTAAATCCTAAAATGATCTAAAAAACTAACAAGGAAAATTTTCTATGCATTTTATTGTGTCTTTTATCATGTTTTCAATTCATTAAGTCATCTAAAAAAGATAGGAAAACCTAAGTGAAAAAATATAAATCTAATAAGAAAAATAAGAATGATCAGGGGGTGTAAATTGAAATAGAGTGTATGACATAGTAATAGAGGCGCATGCCGAGGGAATTGGCTCAAAAGGTAATTATTGTTCAGCTTCAAACAACAGCACAAAAAAGATGATACTGGGCCCTCAGGGATGGTGAATAGCAAATCAGGCCCAACGGATTATTGTCTTGATCCAATTATCATGTGTTTTCAAACTTTATTTTATTCAAAAATCAATTATTCAATAAAAATAAATATAAAAATAAAAATAAGGGAAATATTGAAAGGGGAAATTAGGTTTAAAGCTCTCTCACGTTCACCTCTCTCCCTCTCTTAAGAACCTCACGGTGGCTGGAAATCAATAAAAATAAATATAAAAATAAATAAAAATAAGGGATATATTGAAAGGGGAAATTAGGTTTAAAGCTCTCTCACGTTCACCTCTCTCCCTCTCTTAAGAACCTCGCGGTGGCTGGAAATCAATAAAAATAAATATAAAAATAAATAAGAATAAGGGATATATTGAAAGGGGAAATTAGGTTTAAAGCTCTCTCACGTTCACCTCTCTCCCTCTCTTAAGAACCTCGCGGTGGCTGGAAATCAATAAAAATAAATATAAAAATAAAAATAAGGGAAATATTGAAAGGGGAAATTAGGTTTAAAGCTCTCTCACGTTCACCTCTCTCCCTCTCATAAGAACCACGCGGTGGCTGGAAATCAATAAAAATAAATATAAAAATAAAAATAAGGGAAATATTGAAAGGGGAAATTAGGTTTAAAGCTCTCTCACGTTCACCTCTCTCCCTCTCTTAAGAACCTCGCGGTGGCTGGAAATCAATAAAAATAAATATAAAAATAAAAATAAGGGAAATATTGAAAGGGGAAATTAGGTTTAAAGCTCTCTCACGTTCACCTCTCTCCCTCTCTTAAGAACCTCGCGGTGGCTGGAAATCGCCCCACCGTGTCGGATGCGGCGGGGTGTGGCGTTTCCTTCAACGATACCAGTTATCTATTCTATGTTCCATCCTGAACATGGTTCTGGCCACGATTTATTCTCACAAAGGCTCTAATGCCTCCAATCAAAAAAGGGAATATGAACCCTAACTAAGGGAAACCCTAAGGTCTGATCGTCAAAGCCTCAGTTCGCTCAAATTAGGAGAAGATTGAGGAGGAAACAATAATGAACTATGACGGATACGCAAGGACAATGAGTAAATTGAAGGAAGGGGACTTACCTGGAATGACGAGATCGGGAACAACGGAACAGAAACCCAGAGAGAAGATTCCTCGCCCGCAGAGATGCGAAATAAATGCAATAAACTGAGAATTTCTTCAGGTAGGTCTTGATTCCTTATTAGCTCACGTTTATCATTTCTTCTTCTTCATGAATTCTACGCTTCTTTTTTTTTTGTGAGTTGTTATTGTTGCTATGTCTGTGCTGTTACAGAGAATTGAATGCGATTGAGAGTAGAGTCTGAGAGATTGAAGTTGAATTTGAGGGTGATGGAATTTCAGAGAGAGAAGGAAGGGGTTTTAGAGAGTATAGTGATGATGGTGATGAATATGAGAATCCGAGAGAGCTTGCAGGTGGGAGAATGGTTCAGGAAGGGTGTGAAGAGATGGAGATGATGATTGGAGAAGGAGGATATGATGATGAATGGTGAACTCAGAGAGAAAATGGCGTGGAGGTTGTATGGAAAATGGTGGAGGAGCCGAAGAATGCTGATGATGAAATGGGATTGAGAAAATGGTGGCATGGACCCTTGAATGAAGGAGAGGTTGAGTTTATGTAGAATGAGAGTGAGAGGATTCAGTTAGAGGAGAGTGATTGTGAGCCCTTGGATTGAGAGAATTCTGTTATGAGATTAAGGGTGAGAGATTGAGTTGGTTATTGTTCTATTTTTCTGTTACAAGCTGTTAGGACAGTTAGTATAATTAGAAAGTTAGTTATAAAACTGTTATAGGTTAGTTTTGACAATTGGGAAGGGTTAACTCTGTTAGGGAACTGAAGGTTTGCTAGGTGGTTAGTGATGTTAGTTACAGTTTGTTAAAGCTGTTAGTGAAGTTAAATGCTGTCAGAAGTTAGGGGTTAGGAAAAGTGTTAAAAGAAATAACTGAAGGATTAGTCTATGCTGGGTTAAACCGTGAAGCTTTTATGGTTTTGTAAACTGATGTTGGTTAAGGGGTTAAATGATAAGTTTAGTTGATGTTCAACTAAGAGTAACAAACTACTAAGTGAGTTAGCAGTAGGGATGTTATGTAGTTTGTATATGAATGGGACTAGTTTCTTATTGTTTATGCAGGGTTGTATGTAGGTTGTAAGTGTTATGTGCTGGACTGGATTTTGTGGATTGCTTTGTGTCTGTATGGTATGGACTGCTGCTGGTATTTTTGCTGATTTTTGTATTGGTATTGAGCTGATGTAATGATTTTTTGCAGTGTGTTTATTCTGGTTATGCAGGTTTGGTAATGGTTTGAATTGTGCGCTGAAAAGTGATGGGAAGAAGTGAAGATGAATATCCATGATGAATTTTTTTTGAAGATTAGAGCGAGGGACCGGTCTAGGATAAGGTTGAGTCGAAGTCAGACCTTGGTCAACGGGGTCAATGATCAACAACTGACTAGAAGTCAATTGTTGACTAAGATTTCTTGTGTAATTTTTGTTGTAATGTAACATGATATAGATAACATAGATGATCTCTTGAATGAGCAGTGGATCTGTATTGTAACAAACAAATATTGGGAAGTATGCTTGTAAGGGATTTGGATTTTGAATGTGTACACCTTGTTTATAGTTTAGAATTTAGTGAAATGCTCCTTTTTCCTTCTTTTCCTTTTTGTAATGTATGGACCTTGAAAGAAATGGCCATGGTGACTTTGAATCGGAACAGACACTTGAATGAAGAATGGTATTCAGATAGTTTAGGCTTGAAATTTGAATGATGGATGGTATTGAATGAATATTTGTAATGAGCATGTGTTGGCATTTTGTTTGAACTTTGAGGTGAATGAAGCCTTTCATAATTCCATAATAATTAAATCCAAATTGAAAACTCATGTCCTGATTGAATTTTTGGTAAACCCTTATAAAATGCTTGAATCTCAAATCCATAATAATTTGTACGTGAAGCAAACTTGATATGCATAAGACCTTGGATGTTAGACCAAGATTTGTTCTTATCAATTATCTTAGTTTTGATGATAACAATAATATGAATTTTGCTTAAGATAATATGGTACTCTAATCCAATGAAATTTCCATTTCAGGAAATATATATAAAGAGTACGCATAATTCAGCGCTCAGAAGTTGTATCTCAAATGGTTCAGCATGCAACATCAGAACATGGTCTGGCAAGACATCAGAAGATGGTCGAAGCAGAATCAGAACATGGGTCTATGGAAGCATCAGAAGAACTTGAGATCAGAAGCACTGAAGATCAGAAGATGGTATCACGCTCAGAAGCACTTCAAGGTCAGAAGATCAGAAGATGCTATGCACCAAGCTGTTTTGACTCTGATGATATTCAAACGTCGTATTCACAAACATCAGATCAGAAGGAAGTACAGGTGGCAGACTACGCTGACTGACAAAAGGAACGTTAAAAGCTACTAAAGGCTACGTCAGTAGACACAGCGTGAACAAGGCTCGAGGTAGTTGACAAAAGCGTATAACATTAAGTGCAATGCTGTACGGAACACGCAAAGCATTAAATGCATTCAACGGTCATCTTCTCAACGCCTATAAATATGAAGTTCTGATGAGAAGCAAGGTTAACGATTCTGCACCAAAACAACTTATATCAAACTTGCTGAAACGCTGTTCAATTCTAAACTCAGAATCTTCATCAACTCACTACATTGCTGTTGTAATATTTTAGTGAGATTAAGCTTAAACGTTAAGAGAAATATCACAGTTGTGATTATCGCTTTTAAGAAGCATTTGTAAACTCTTGAATAGATTACATTAAGTTGTAAGGAACTAGAGTGATCGTGTGATCAGTATACTCTAGGAAGTCTTAGCAGTTGGCTGAGCAGTTTGTAACTAGAGTGATCGTGTTGATCAGAATACTCTAGGGAAGTCTTAGGAGTGAACTAAGCCTAGAGTGATCGTGTTGATCAGTAGACTCTAGAAAAGTCTTAGAGGGTATCTAAGCAGTTGTTCCTGGAGTGATCAGTGTGTGATCAGAAGACTCTGGAAGACTTAGTTGCGGACTAAGTGGAAAACCATTGTAATCCGTGCGATTAGTGGATTAAATCCTCAGGTTGAGGTAAATCATCTCTGCGGGGGTGGACTGGAGTAGCTTCGTTAACAGTGAATCAGGATAAAAATAATTGTGCAATTTATTTTTATCGTCCAAGATTTAAAGTCACACTTATTCAATCCCCCCCTTTCTAAGTGTTTTTCTATCCTTCATTGGATTGATGCATCAAAAGATAAATGAACTCATTATCACCATACTATACAAGCCATGATTCATTTCTTGTACTGAAGGATAGAAAAACACTTAGAAAGGGGGGTTTGAATAAGTGTGACTTTAAAAACTTGTAAGATAAAAACAATGAACACAATTATTTTTATCATGGTTCGTTGTTAACGAAACTACTCCAGTCCACCCCCTTACAGTGATTTACCTCAACTGAGGATTTAATCCACTAATCCAACTGATTACAATGGTTCTCCACTTAGAAAACTTCTAAGTCTTCTAGAATATACAGATCACAACTTGATCACTCTAGGAAATCACCACTTAGAAAACTTCTAAGTCTTCTAGAGTCTATTGATCACAACTTGATCACTCTAGGAACCTTTTACAAACAATGTAAAATAATGTTTACAAGAGTAAGATTGCTTCTTATAAAGATATAATCACAACAGTGATATTTCTCTTAAGTTCTAAGCTTAACACTCACTAAATATTACAAGAGTTTGTGAGATTGAAGATGAAGTTCGTGAGCTTTGATTTTGACAGCGTTTTGGTAAATTGCGCAAGTGTTCTCTATGCTGCTTCTGACCAGAACTTCTATATATAGGCGTTTGAGAGAAGATGACCGTTGGGTTGCATTTAATGCTTTGCGTGAATAGTACAACGCTACATTTAATGTTTCACACTTTTGTTAACTACCTCGAGCCATGCTTTTGCTGCTTTTACAGACTTTGCCTTTTGTATCTTCTAACGTTCCTTTTGTCAGTCAGAGATTAAACTTAATAGCCTGTCATCTTGTACTTGCTTCTGAACTCATATTTGTAGATAACAATGTTTGAATTTTAGAGTCAACAGCTTGATGCAGAGCATCTTCTTGTCTTCTGACTTTGAAGAGCTTGAGCGTGATACCGTTCAGAACTTCAGTGCTTCTGCTTCTGACTTCATGTTCTTCTGATGCTTCATAGTTCATGTTCTGATTTTTCTTGACCATCTTGTGATGTCTTGCCAGAGCATGTTCTGATGTAGCCATCCAGAACCTCCTGAGTCAGTGCTTCTGAGCGCTGATTTGTGCATACTCTTTATGTATTTCCTGAAATGGAAAATGCAAAGGATTAGAGTACCACATTGTGTTATACAAAATACATATATAATGTTATCATCAAAACATAGAATATTGATCAGAACAAATCTTGTTCTAACAATCTTTCCCTTTTTGATGATGACAAAAACATATATAATTGATATGAATTTGTAACCATAATATTAGATGAAAAAGGACAATTACACAGTTATAGCATAAGCATATAATCAGAATGTGTGAATGTGTCTCCCCCTGAGATTAACAATCTCCCCCTGAAATTAATACTAGAAGAATTTTATAAATAAAAGACTTCCCTGAGTATTTTTCCACTTCAGTCGAGACTTTCACTTTGCATAGAACTTCAGAACATTCAGAGCTTCTGCTTCTTGCTTCCATAAGACATCTTCAGATCTTTGAATTTCACCTTTGTAATCAATTGAATCAGATCATTCTTGAATGTATCAGAGCATTCTTGAATGTTATTAGAGCATTCTTAAAGAAAGTGTATCGAAACATTCTTCTCGCTTCTGATCTTGAAGCTTCACAGCACTAAGCTTGCTTCAAATCTTTAAGAACACGTTTCTTATTAGAATTGCTTTTCCCCATGTATTTGCTTCTCATGTTGAGCTTTTCAGAATATCTTCAATCCTGCAAAAACTATCAAAAACATAGAACTTGCAAACAATGTTAGGAATGTTGAGACTTATTCCCAGCAACAGATATAATAAATCAATTCAATTATCATGTTTCTCCCCCTTTTTGTCATAACATCAAAAAGCATTAAAAGATTCAGATGAAAAGACACACAGAGTGAAGAAGATATAATTTCATCGATTAATCAAAAGATACAAGCAGTTGCAAAGAGACAGAAGCAGATGCAAAAACAAAGAAAACAAGCTAAGACCAAAGACAGACTACGACTGGCTAAGCCTAGAAGCTAAGACGGCCAGAAGGTTCTTAATCTCATCAGAGTCTTCCTTCTGATCCTTGATGAAGGATCTGAATTCCTCATGAGTATCCTCATGCTTGTCCAGACGAGTAGCCAAATCATCTTGATTCTGTTGAAGAACCTTCATAGTGTTTATCAAAACAGAGACAGAAGGTCCAGCAGAAGAAGCATCAAAGCTATTGTCCCTAACCGGAGGATTCTCAGCATTAGCTTCAACCATGAGAACATCTCCAGGATTTTCCTCAGCAGGAGTTTTCTCAGCAGGATGATTCTCAACATCAGCTTTAGACACAAAAGCATCTTCAGGATAGATAGGATCAGGGATCTCAGCATCTGGATTTTCAAGAGCAAGAAGTATTTCAGCGAGATTCTCAGGAGGTGAGGGAGCAACAAGTTCTGGTGGGTATTCAACTTCTGGATATACCATATTTGGTGCTTTAACAGAGGGATTCTCCCTAAGCTAGTTGAATAAAGACTGAAAGTCGCCAGTCAGAACATTGTATTGAGGCTTCCACACAACCATAGCCAGAGGATGCACTTCTTCAAGATCATCAACAGACTCCTTCTCTTCAAAAGGTTTCCAGCTGGTGATGGGATAGAAGTAGCTTTCTTCAAAGTCCCGAAGGAATCCAGAGGGACCAGGAGCATCAGCCAAACAAGCTTCTTGCAGCTTCAGAAGGTCAGATTCAATCTCTCTTCTGAAAGCTCTCCAGAGATTCCCAGAAGCAACATAATCCATCTTGGCATTATGTTCAACCTTCAGTGCATCTAAACCTGCTTGTACCTTAAGTTTTAGAAATTCAAAACGAACACCAACAGAAAGTTTAGGAGGATTGGTTTGGAATTTGGTGGTTGAAGAGTCTGGGTTAAGAATGCAATAGGGTTCAGGTTCTCTTTCAAGAGCAAGAAACGATTATGCTTCGTTGTTAGAGTCCAAGACTACAAAAATGGGGTCAGGACGAGGTTTAGGTTTATAATTACAGTCATGCAAGAGGTTGTTGAAAGAATCAGAATCAAAAGATTCAGAAGCGGCGGTATTGCAGACCTCAGGATTGTCTACAATAGAGGGGTTGAAATGTGGAGGAGGTTGAGAAATTGAGATAGTGGTGTGAGGAGGAAAGAGGGTGTTAAGGGGTAAGATTTCAAGGATTGGTTCAGAATTAGGGTGGTCAGAAACAAGAATAGGCGCAATGCCTTTAGTCTTGGGTGAAGGAGGAGGGGTGAGAACATTGGTGGTTGGAGGTGATTTAGCTGGGACTTTTTCTGGTTGAATATTTGGTTGAGAAATTTGGGGAACCATATTCAGAAATAACAATACCTGAAGATCGCTTCTTGAGAGGCCTTTCAGGTTCTTCTCCAACAATATTCCTCTTCTTCTGAATCACCACCTTCTGCTTTCCTTTTAACACTTCCTTCTTCCTTTCTTCTTCCTTCTTCTCTTCTTCTTCCTTCTTCTCTTCTTCTTCCGTCTTCTTTTCTTTTTCAACAGTTTTCTTTTCTTCTTTCTATTTCTTGTCTTTCTTCTTATCTTTCTTTTTCTTCTTCTTTTCTTCTTTCTTCTTGTCATCCTTCTTATCATCCTTCTTCTGCTTTTTTTTTTCTACTTCTCCTTCTTCCTTCTATTCATCAGCTTTCTTTTTATTTCTCTTCACTAATAGATGGAAGGTCTAACCTTCTCTTTGTTCTTCTTTCTTGCACATGCATAACTTCTGGAACTCCATCCTTAGTAGTCAGAAGTTTCTGCTTGCTTATCCAGATAGGATCACATTCAGAACCAACTTCCTTGTGCATAGCAAGGTAATGAACCATAACTTCTGGTCGTTCATTCCTGAAGAACACCTCGAAATCAGCCAAAACAGGACCTCTTCTGGTTTTAACATTTGGATTTGTTTGAGGAGTGGAATCAATAGTCTGGATAATCCCCATCTTCTTCAGAGTATTAGCATTAAGAGTACTCCCAATAATGGTGTAAGGGTTATTGATTATACCAGCAGACTCCAGTTGTTCAACAATCTTAGCTTGAACCAGAAGGTTGGTGATGATCATCCCAAAAGGAATAATATTCCTCTTTTTTTTTGGATACTTTAGCCTGTTTTCATCTCTAGAGTCATTTACAGCATTCCACAAATGATTGAATATGATGTAAGGAACATCCACCTTTTTCTGAGTACCAACGCAATACATAGTGTATTGTTGGTCTTTGTTGACGAAGTTTGATAAACTAGTTGATTTCCTGTGGTAGAAACAACCCAGAATAATCTTATTCCATATCTTGTATATGGTTTTCAGATCTTTAACCTCCTTTGATTTCTTCCCATTCTCAAAAATTTCTGAGTAGACAGCATCCCAATTAGTTCTTGGAGTTGCTTCAGTAGCACCTTCAGCATTCATCAACCCAAACAACTTTCTCGAAGTGGTTTCAGTGACAGGGAGGAATTCACCATGAACAAGAGAGATAATAGCCTTAGGCATTACGGTTGCATGAATCCAGAATTCCTTCACTAAGTCTGGATATACTGGTCCACAGAAATCATAGAACATTGGCGCCCATCCTTGAAACCTCAAATTTTCTTCAAGATGAATCTCATGTTTTTCCAGATTTTCAACATCTACCATTAACTCACAGATGACTTCCAGTTGATCCAATGGAATCGAACAGGTTATTGGTGGAACAAGTTGTTGCTCTTGTTCTTGTTCATGTTGTTGCTGAGAAGAAGAACTAGCGTTCTGAGTAGAAGGGGAAGCGATGGAAGCTCTTCTGAGATTTTTGGGTTTCTTTTTAGGGTTTGAGAAAAGAGAGAAAAGGTTGCAGAAACGCATAAACTTAGAGAGAATGAATGTGTGAAAAGAGAAAATGAGAGTATGAGAGATGTTTAAATAGACACTAATTTGAAACAAAATGCAATTAAATTCTAAGAATGAACAGTTACAGAATGCAGAGAATCAAATGCATTTAATGTTGAGTGACGTTAGGGTAAAACGTGATATAAAATGATTTTCATAGTTACCTAGGGCGGCGTGTCATCAACTGCATGCATGCTTGTCCCTTTAGAGTGAACAAGTGTTCATCTTCTAGAATAGCTGGTGACAGCTGTTTTGCTTTAAAAGAAATTCTGAATCAACTTAGACATATGAAACGTTAGTAACAACAGAATCAGAATATCAAACTGATCAATATTTTCAGAACTTCTGATAAGAAAATAAATAATCATTTCAGATCTAATCCATATACCAGATCTTCTCATCCTTTCACTCTGGGCATCAATCCATACTGATATTCTTCAGAATGAACTTAAACCTATCTTCAGCAAGGGGTTTTGTAAAGATATCAGCCCATTGATGGTCTGTATCAACAAATTTTAAAGATAGAATGTAACACCCCGATATCCGATGCACGCATCAACTGTGTCGGCCAACCGAGCATGTTACCGGCTTAATCAATAATCCCCCTAGGTCCGCTTATCGGCTGCCCAGGAAATATTGTTTTTGCCTCCCGCAGGAATCAAACCATGTACCTAGGGGTTAAGTACATATTCATAGCAATTCCTGCTACCAATTGAGCTCATGTTACACCCGAGGCCGAAGAAGGCGAGGGGTGATTGCACCGTATGGAACACCTAAGGCCGAAGTGGGCAATGGTGGTCGCCACATCGGAATGAGAGGAATCCTAAGGCCCAGCAGGTATGGGACTGCATGGTTGGAGGAAAGCTTATAAGGATTGATGGGTACTACCTATACCAACAAGATGCATCTTCTTTTCGGTAGCTCATTCCATAAGAACTCCACAATTAAGCGTGCTTGACTTGGAGTAGTATTGGGATGGGTGACCTTCTAGGAAGTTTCCCGGAAAGCGTCGAGTGAGGTCAAAGCATGCTGAAAAGACCCGTGTTGGTTTGTGGGGTCAGTCGATCATCCCGAAAGCAGTCTGGGGCGTTACAAATGGTATCAGAGCCAGACCTCTCCCAATACGATGTGGTTTGAGGACGAACTATGCGGAAGCTGGTGGGCATGTAACACCCGAGGCCGAAGAAGGCGAGGGGTGGTTGCACCATATGGAACACCTAAGGCCGAAGTGGGCAATGGTGGTCGCCACATCGAAATGAGAGGAATCCTAAGGCCAGGCAGGTATGGGACTGCATGGTTGGAGGAAAGCTTATAAGGATTGATGGGTACTACCTATACACATAAGATACATCTTCTTTTCGGTAGCTCATTCCATAAGAACTCAACAATTAAGCGTGCTTGACTTGGAGTAGTATTGGGATGGGTGACTGTTATGCACTCGGTTGTTTACCATACCTCTTGCGGAGAGATACGCGAACTGACTCTTTTCTTTCTGCTTTTGTGTTTTTTTGAAAATCAGAGAGTCGCCACCGACTTTTATTTTATCCAATTAAGGAAAGGTTTATAAAAGAAACAGAAAAAGACCTTTAAGAAATTCTGGGTAAGGGGGTAGGTTATACAAAGGGAAGGTATTAGCACCCTTTGTATCCATGGTTACCCATGGGCTTTTTGATTTGCTTAGCTCACTTCTTTTGAATCACTTTTCTATTGCCTTGAAATACTTGTATGTGGTTTCAAATACCTTTGTAAATTGACTTTGTAATGATCCTTGTGCGGATGTATACAAAGTGTTTTTATCTTTCAAAAGATGTTTTTGAAAAAAGAACGTTAACTTCGTAATGATCCTCGTTTGGATATATACAAAGTATTGTCTTTTTGAAAGTTTTATTTTGAAAAACAATGATATATGAGAGATTTGTTTGTTTTGATCTGAGCAAGCAAATTAGGAGGTCTACCCTAAGTTATAAGGTCTTTTCCTATTTCCTTTAAAAAACTATCCTTTTACCGGATGTAAACGAAAGTTCGATTTTGCATTTGAAACAGTAGAATTTGATTTTGATCTTTGAAAAGAGTAAAAGAGGGATTACCCTAAGAGGTGCAAGTGTGATTGTGTTTTGATTCAGATATTTTATCTTTTGAAGTTAGTGATCTAACGATTCAATTTTAATCTTTGGCATACACGCAGTTTTATATGTACTGGAATTTAAAATGCGGAAATGTAAAATGCGGAAAGTAAATCTACGCTATTACATCGATTTTGCGGGAAATGTAAACTACGCTATTTACATGAATTTGACAACCTATACACTTGATCTATGAATTTAAATTGCAAGAAAATAAAAGAAATATTTTTGGATTTTTTGATGATTGATTTTAATTAGAATTAATGCATGATTAATTTAATTAAAATGAGAAAAAGATGGAAATAAAATTTAAACCTAAAAAATTAAGTTTAAAATATGTTCAAAATGCTTATTAATTAATTTTAAAACAAAACTAATTTTTTTGGAATTTTTGAAATTGATTTTGAAATTATTAAGTTAAATAATCATATAATTATATAAATAATTACACAAATAATTAAAACTTAAAGAGAAAATTATTCTACATATGTACAAACTTCAATTAATGGTACCATTATTTAAATATTTAAAATTATTCTACACAAATAATTATAAATATGAATTTGGCGCGATGCCATGGTTCAGTTCGTTTTGTTCATACGAGTTTAATGGTACCATTTAGAACTTGTAATTTTGCATGGATCGTAAAGCCCTAATTTTGAAAGCAAGAACCCTAAAATGGTGGTTCCTCGTATAGGTGTCCAAACTTCAATTAAGTTTCCAGAAATGATCAGAACCTCAAACTAAACTTAAATATGAGTCTACATCTTGCTAAACATGCATGTGTGATGAGATTTTTGTAAGTTTTAGTTCGAGCAAACCGTGAGGTATAGGTACGTGTTCTTGATGATTCAAGGCTTGCAACTGATCTGGTTATGTTTAGTGAGGGTCAGGGAACGTGTTTGAGTAATTAATTTGTATTGAAACAAGCTAGAAATTAAAATTCGAATTTTAAATTTCTTTGAAAAATTCAATTTGATACAAGGTTGATACAAGCAAGACTTGGGCTCTGAATTCGTGTCTCCTCTATTACTGAAGTGTGATACTTCATTTATAGGCAAAGATGTGCTTAAAAACTAAGCTAGAAGCATTAAGTGCTTTTGTTGAATTTTGGAATTTTTTAATAAATGTAGCTTTGAATTCAAGCCACCATAGCTTGATTTTTCCATACCTCTTCTGCTGTACTTCTATTGGGGCAGAGTATTGAATGATCTTTGATGAGTCATGCTTAGAAACTAAGCTACACATTATCCTTCCATTTTCCTTTTTTTAAATTTAATTTTATATGATAAAATTAAACCAAAAAAAGAACAAAAATGATGTGGGCTTTGTCTTGGTCGTGGGAGGCCCTTTACATCATGGGAAACATGTTTGGACCATGGAAATTGGGTCTCATTTGGAAGAAAAACATTTTTGATCAATGTTGATTTCATGCATTTTCCCAAAATTTAACAAACTTCAACAAGGTGTAAATCCCTCAATTTTTATCATATGAAGGAGATCTTGTACTTTTCGGAAACCTCAAAGACTCCTCTAACCAATTTCTTTGGTCTCATATCAAAATGATTTTCCATGCTCCTTGTGTATCCTTTTGAAAAAAGTGACTTTTTGTTGACTTTGAAAATGACCTGTAATGTCTTTGTCCATATTTTTCAAATGGTGAATCTAATGACCATGGGACCAATTGCATTTGAAATATAATTGAATTTCCTTCAAAATGAGCTTTGGTTTTAATTTTTTGGATGAAGGATGAGAGAGTTATGACCAATCAAAGTTCAGTTGACTTTTTAGGAGAAAACCCTAATTTTGAAACTTCGGGTTTTGTTGATTTTTGATCTTTCCTTGATGAATTATGATCAACCAATGATCAAATGATGAATCCTTTGACAAAATATGGATGTTGACAAAAAATTTCATTTTTGACTGTCTGTTGACTTTTTTGGTCAAACAGGTCGTCTGTTGACTGTTTGAGCTGCTGAATGTGCGTCTGAGCGAATTGAAGTTTGAAAATTTGTATGATGGTACTTTGAGATATATGGAGGTCCATGAAATCCATTTGAGGTCTCAAAAACTTGTTCTCCTGAAAAAAAAACAAGAAACCCTAGTTAGGGACCGTTTGTGTAGGAGACAGTTAAGCGTACCTGATTTTTGTGCAGTGCTGAGTCTCTGCTAATCATGTGATATTCAGAAGACTTCTAGGACAAAAATCTTGGAATTTTGAAATGCAAAAGTTTGATTTGATTGATGGTACAAAACACGGAGAATTGCACTGTCAGCGGTTTGACTGTCAACTGACTGTTCAGGCATGTAGCAGTTAAAGTGAAAATTCAACAGTCAAAGTTAATATTTTTTTGTTTTTGTTTTTGGTTTTGTTTTGGGTTAATGATGAAAATTTATTTACATGACTTGTTAGAAAAACACAGACGTAATAAATAAATAATATGTACTGTATGCGAGCAAAATTACCGATAATAACCCTGAAAATCATTTAATGCACAGGAAAATAAATATTTAACTGGCAGAAAACACACAAAATATTATCTGGATAATTAAGCAACAATATGACAAATAGTACGACATTTAATACTGACAGTGCAAATATTACATACTATAATGAACAGTACGACGAGTAAACAGTACATTAAGAAGTAAGAGATACGGCAAACTTTACGAATGACGATTAATAACCCATGCTACAAACAGTAGCATGTAGATGATTGGGAGTGTCAACATCCCAGGTCCACATTTTTCAGGGCTATGCAGACAGAAGAAGGACATGATTACCACTACGACGGTGATGATCATAAGAAAACACGTCTCTATCCGCTTCGCCATTTTTACCGGGGGAAGAAGAGAGAATGAATATGAAGTAGAAATTTGAGAGATGAGTTAGAATTTGATGTGAGATTTTATGGAAAAAATGAGAAGTATTTATAGAATGAAAAGAAAGATAGAGACGTTGGAGAATGAATTGATTCCGTACAAAAGTAAAATTTGAGTGGAAGTAAGATTTGAAAGAAAGTGTATGATAGTGTTGGAAAAAAGAGAGATGTATAGAATAAAGTTAGGATTTGATTTTTGAAAGAAAGAGATTTGAAAAGAAAGGAAAAGATTTTGAAAATAATGGAATATAGTACAAAAATTAGTGGGAAACAAAAGATAATAATAATTTACTTGTTACCAGTACAGTCTAAATCCCTGAACTATGCGCCTGCAAAAGATTTAACTCTGTACCAATTGCGTCAGTACTATTTATCTGTAAATAAATATCAAATAAATAGCGTGTGTGAAGTAATAAACAGTAATTGGCGTTTGCGTAAGAATAGATCCAACAGCGAGCCAAAATACCGTATAAGAAAAATTCTAAAAACCAATTATTCATAAATCAGGATATGAAAATCCAAGATTATATGAAACTCTTAATTTTTAGATTGAAGTTTTCTTGAAAAAAGATGCGGGCAAATTTTGGGGTATAACAGTTGCCCTTATTCATTCTTCTTAAACCTGAAGAGATTGTTTGTAATCTGAAGGTAGAAGATGATTGAATATTTTAGATGCCCTGAAAATTTGCACTTACCTCCACCGGACGTGATGTTGGAAATTGCATTTGAATGTTGTATGAGAAATGTTGTTGGCAAATTGAAACATTACCTGAGATGGGCTTTCAGATGGCATCTGGCAGATGTATTTGATGGTTTGTTCACCAGAATGAATCCATTGATTATATCTTGATGAAGGATTTGAAAACCTCTGCGTTGACTGTTTCGGAACCGTCCAAGGTTATCGCTTTAAGTCTAGGAGGATGATCGTTACGGAACTGTCCAAAGTTTTTCCGCTTTAGATTTTGAAAGTTGATCGTTGTGGAACCGTCTGAGGGATCAGCTTTAGATCTTCGATGGTAGATCGTTCTGGAACCGTCTGAGGTATCAGCTTTAGATCTTCGATGGTAAATCGTTCTAGAACCGTTTGAGGTATCAGCTTTAGATCTTCGATGGTAGATTGTTCTGGAACCGTCTGAGGTATCAGCTTTAGATCTTCGATGGTAGATCGTTCTGGAACCGTCTGAGGTATCAGCTTTAGATCTTCGATGGTATATCGTTCTGGAACCGTCTGAGGTATTAGCTTTAGATCTGTGTTGGTATGTTTTTTAGTTGATAGGTGATTCGTAAGGAGAGATCTCTTCAGAATGAATCTTCGGCTTGATTATATCTGCGAGGACTGCTTATCTGAATAAAATTCAGGGGAACACTGCATGTGATTGAGAACATCTTTGCTGAAGATATCCGTCTGCCTGAAAAAATCAGGTTAGTGATATGCAATGTTTATGATGTATGTAATGTATGAGATTCTCGAACTAAAGGAGAAATATGCATGTTATGTTGTGTATGAATATGTGTATGATGTATGATGTATGATGTATGATGTATGATGTATGATGTATGATGTATGATGTATGATGTATGATGTCTTGAGCGTATCAAGCTTCTGGTTGGGAAAATAAATGAAGGCATTGTGATTGTTGATGATTTTTGTCGTCTTGTTTGAATACCCTCGGCTGGGGACCTTCTTTGAGAACCAGGGTGCTCAGTTGAAGGATCTTTGACTACCGCTCGGGGATGAAAGGTAATTTGAAAATTCTGACTTTGATGCCCTTTTAAAATGGGAATGAGGAAGATGCATAATCCTGCGATGCACTATTTGACCAAGTCCTGGTGTGGAGATCACACCTTTTGGGGATAGCAATCTGGAATAACCCTGCTGGGGAATAAGATTTCTCGAATCACTTTGTTGGAGAGAAAAATCTCATTGAGGAATTTGCTGAGAAATGCATCTTTGTTGGGGATTTATCTTCTAATGCTGGTTTCGGGATGATGTCCAAATGATCGGGACATTACCTGAATGCTATTCCTGTTTTTCCTGGTAAACATCAATCATATTCAAATGCACATGTTTATTCAAAATTATCATTAGGACGTTTACGTATTCAAAACAGAAAAAGTGAAAATGTTGATTTTGAGCATAAGATGCATTGATTTTTGAAAAAGAGCCATGATAGGCTGATTAGTACAAGGAGACAAAAATCCTAGTAGTAGGAAATTGTCACAAAGCTTTGGAAAATATTTATAAAGTGAAATAGCTATGTGAAAACAATCCAGTCAAGTTTCAATTCTGCTATTTCCAATCTGTCTTTGAGCATCTCATCCCTCACTTGTTGGAAGAAAGTAATTGGACTGATCGGTGTCTTTGATGTGTTGAATCTTGAAGGTGAGTAGGCCGTTGAGCGGAACATAGTTGTATGCTTTATTCCCTAACTTTTGCCTAGGCTGCCTTTTCAGGTTTTCAGCCTACCGGGATAGCATTATTTAGTCTCTAACTTTTGCCTGGATCGCCCTTTCGGGTTTTCAATCCACCGAGACGCTCATTTTTTGCCTAAGTTGCCCTTTCAGGTTTTCAACTTAGCGAGCTTTTCTTTAAGCAAAGTAATTTTTGACTATGTCCGCATTCACAGGGTGTGGGAAATCCTCGCCATCCATAGTGGTAAGCAACATGGCTCCGCCGGAGAATATTTTCTTGATTATAAACGGTCCCTCATAAGTGGGAGTCCACTTGCCCCTGGGGTCACCTTGTGGTAAGATGATGCGTTTGACAACCAAACCACCGGTTTGGTATGCCTGACTCTTGACTTTCTTGTTGAAGGCTTTGATCATACGCTTTTGGTACAACTGACCATGACAAATAGCCGCGAGCCTCTTCTCATCAATCAAGTTTATCTGGTCCAATCGAGTCTGAATCCAATCGTCTTCATCTAGATCGACTTCTTTCATAATTGTGGTGGTCGTTTTCTTTACCTCCCCGTTTCACTTGGGAGGACGGCACGCTAAACCCTTCACGCGAAATTTGGAAGGAGAATGCGCCCGTGGTGGGATGAATTTTGTTTCAGTTCTTCCTACGATATCACACGAACTTTCTTATTGGTCCTACGAGTAGGAAAGGGAAAAAAAGATCTCAATTAAACCCTAGGAGTTTGCTAAGTGTGGGGATTTCACCTAGACTAGAAATTCTGGAGTCCGGGAGGTCGGTTATACATAGGGAAGTGTTTAAACACCCTACATATCTGTAGTACTCTACAGGAACCTTCTCTGTATCATTGTGTTTGTGTTTATTGCTATGATTGGGAAAGTTTCTCCTTTGTGTTAGGAGAAGGAATTGAATTGATTTGAAAAGACAGACAGACAGACAAACTGACTATTTTTGGTATTTTATTAGCTCGCTGAGATTCCTTGTGAACCTCATGCCTACATATCCCTAGTGGAAGTCAGAGCTTAATGTAGTTCGGGGAACTAACTAGGGAAATTAATTATTTTTGGTGCCTTGTTTGAAGCTCAAGGTTGAAGCTTGGAATTAAATCTCTGTTTACAGTAAGGAGACATGAAATTATCTCTACAGAGAGGTATTTATACTATTCTACCACAAACATTTTAAAAGAGTGACAGAATAACTGAATTCATTTCATTCAAGAGGGGGACCTTACTTGTGTATGTGCAAGTATACCAGTCAAATGCCTCTTAAATGAAAGAAAGATGCTCATCCAAATTAGGGAAAGTTACCACATGTCTGGGTTTTACTGCCAGCTCATGCCTTTCAAAATCCTAAATGGGAGACTTGATTAAAATTGAAACGAAACGTTTGTTTGTTTGAATGTGGTAGAGTAGTAAAAATATCTCTCTATAGAGATAAGCTATGTCTATCTACTGTATAAAAGATTTGACTTTAGCTGGCTTGTATGAGGCCCAAGCTTGAGGCTTTTTGATTGATTAATTATTATTATTGACTCTGGGAGATGGCTCCACTGGGGGTTAATTACAGGGTATTTTAGTGTTCTTTACAATGCCCAGAATTGAGGCTGACTCTACTTAGGGAGACTCTATTTATGTGCCTTGTACAAAGCCCAAGGTTGTGGCTAACTGTTGAGGATAAATGAATGAATGACTCTATTTTATGTGCCTTGTACAAAGCCCAAGGTTGTGGCTGACTCTAGCTAGGGTAAATATTATTTTCTGCCTTGTACAAAGCCCAAGGTTGTGGCGGACTCTTAAATGAATTAAGCATTGATGACTATATGGGGAAAGATCCTAAGTGTTAGGAATCTTTGACACATGAAAGATATGGTTTATCTGCCTTGTACAAAGCCCAAGGTTGTGGCTACTAAGTGATGAAGGACTCACTGGGGAGACTCTATTATCTGCCTTGTACAATGCCCAAGGTTGAGGCTGACTCTTAATAGGGGAGTTTTATTGTTTGGGTGCCTTGTATGAAGCCCAAGGTTGAGGCTAACTGTTTTTGTTGGTTTTGACTCTACTGAGGAAGTTTTATTTATTAAAAGACTATTTTTCTTTGGAAGCTAACCCTTTCCAGGGATTTTGACTCAGCTGGTGAATTTGTCTGTTAAAAGACTGACTTTATCATGTTTTTTGGAGGCTGACCCTTTCCAGGGGTTTTGACTCTTTTGGGGAAATTATCTCCTAAGAGAATGAAACTATCTTTTTGACATTTAATGATTGACTTTGGAGGCTAACCCTTTCCAGGGGTTTTATATTAAAAATGAAAGAATGTGTGGAAGCTAACCCTTTCCAGGGATTTTATATTAAAAATGAAAGAATGTGTGGAAGCTAACCCTTTCCAGGGATTTTATATTAAAAATGAAAGAATGTGTGGAAGCTAACCCTTTCCAGGGATTTTATTGAAATGATTGGCAGAAAGATTATCTAATGGAGACTTCTTGTTTAAAGCCCAAGATGAAGGCTGACACATGCTGAGGATGATCAAACATGGATCCTAGACTCTGCTAAGGAAGATTGATGAAGATAAGGGTGACAGAGACTGTCCATGTCTCTCATTCCAAAAAGTGTACTCAATGCAAAATTGAGACAAACTTAGCTTGTTTAGAGTCTGGTTTAAATTGGAAGAAACTCACCAGGGTAGGCTAAAAGGTGACTAAAGACCTGTTCCTATGTTTATAAGAAACCTGATGGGTCCTTGTATACAAGCTCAAGAGGAAGCTGGAAATGCTTTTAAGAAGCCTGTGGGTCCTTGTACAAAGCCCAAGAGGAGGCTAATCGAGGGTCCTTGTTATAGCACAAGAGAAAGCTATGTAGTTTTGAACTTATTTTGGCTCTAAGCAAATGGGTAAGAGGTTTCACCGGGAATAATCCTCTTTGGGTGGATGTGTCCTATTATTTTGGATTCTAAGGTTTTTGCCAAGATGTTTCACCGGGAATAATTCATCTTGGGGGTTTGAACTACAGATCTCTAATTAGGAAAGAGCCTTCACCGGGAAGACATTCTCAATCCTAGGTCATATTCCTATAATATATATATAGTTTAACTGTCCTAAGGTTTATACTCAAACGCAGTTCTAAACTAATATATGTGCACAGTTTATATTTGACAGTAATTTAAACAAAGACTGTAAATTGAAAGCTTGTAAAGCCTAACCTGGATGGAGTGGAGGCCTTTGAAGAAGTATGTACAGAGCCTCAACAGTATTTTTATTGTTTTTGTTGATAACAGTTGAATGTATGTGATAAACAGTTAATGGTTTTTGAAAACAGAAGAAGTGAAGATGGACAAAGGTCACATAGGTATCTGAAGAGTTTCACCGAGAATAATGCCCTTCAAATACCAGAAGAATGTTTTGAAAACAGAAAGAAGATTTTGAAAATACAGTTTTGAAAACAAGCTAAGAAGAGAAGGTTTTTGGGACTTACACTCTATTAGAGGCCCAGTACTTTGCAGTACTGGTGATAAAAGCAGTTGAAAATGATTTGAAGTGATATAAGGTTTTGTTGTTTGAAAACCTTAATCATCCGTTTAATCGGAGACTGATAACAGCTTTGAGTATTGACAAAAGTCAACTTAATTAAAATAAAAATAAAGATTTTTACTTAATTAAGACCTAAATAATTAGGGTTTTATCATAAAATTATTTACAAAGATGATTAGGTTAAATCAAAGTGAATATATATATTTAAAGTATTTAATAAAACACCTAAAACATACTATTTTAAACCTAATAAAAATACATGAAATAAATAATATTTTTATGATTTTTTTGACTATTCACAAAATAGGTATATTAAATAATAGGTGTATGAAAAATGAAGTGAAAATGATTTATTTTGATAGGTTAAATAAATATGTGAAATTGTGAAGAGAAATGAAAGAAATTAGTGTTAAAAAATAAGTTTTGGCCCTTGGAGGGTTTGAACCCACGCCCTTGAGGTTACCAGCCCAAAACAACACCACTGAGCCAACGCGCGCTCAGGGTTAGTGACTTGCCTTCACTTGGTTATGTTTCAAAACAAGTTGTAAATCTTTGAAAAATAAAAGAACCAAAAAGTCTGGGGCGAGGGGGATTCGAACCCCAGACCTTTGGCATGAGGAGACTAAGAGCGCATGTGTGGCCACTAGGGCAAGTTATTCAGTCGTTAATAAAACGCACACCATTCAAAATAAAATAAACTCTCCCCTGAGAATTCAAATTTGCGCGCCACCACCATCTTCATCTTCTACCTCAAGCTCTCCATTTTTGAATTTCTGAACTTACTCGTTTCTCAACCATTTGCAACGATGTAAACATGAAACTTGCTCTAAATTCACTCACGATTCTAAATATGTAACTAACATGAACTATTATTAACTACATCTAATTAATTTACCAGAAATCGTGAAGAACCCTAAAATTTCAAAATTAAATTAAATGACTATACTGAAAGATAAATGGATGATGATAGAGGGTTTTCAATCCTCTGATGATGCTGAACAAGATAGAATCGAGCTATTTCACAAAGAGTACTTAAATTAAAGAGAGGGAGTTCAGAAACTTACCTCTGAAAATGAAGGTCGTGAGGATGATTGAGAGCAACTGGGCTTGTATGAATGATCCCAAAAGCTTCCTTGTGGCTCAGTGATGCTAACTGAATGCTTATAATGACCTCAAACCTCCTGAATTGTTCTATGGACCTCCCTCGATTTCAGCTTCAAGTGAACATGGAGGGTGTTGATTCTCGAGTTACAGGTGAGCTGCAGCCATCTGGTTAGCTTCACTATGACCTGAGGAGTGTGTCTGGATGATTGGCTTGCCTTGAAACCTTCTGAATCACTCCATGGACCTCCAACTGCAGATGCTCCAAAGTGAGAGCAACAATGGTGTTCCTCCACTTACAGAAGTGATCCAGGTGCTTGGATCACCTCAAATGACCTCCCTTGAGATGTTAGAATGCTCACTTCCCAAAGATAAGCTCTGGTTTGAAGAAATCGATTCTTCTTGCCAAAGAACTTTGAAAAACAATGAACAAGAGAAGAGAAAGAGAAAGCAAGTAATATGGTTGCTTTGGTGTGTTTTTGAATGAGGAATGCATCTGTATTTATAGGCAAATGGATGCAGATAAATTGGCTGTGGTGAGCTTGCTTAGTGTAGTGAGTTTGGTTTCTTAGCCATGAAGAAATTCAAAGAATCTCCAAAATGCAATGATGCATTTTCGGGCTAGCTTCCCCTATCCATTGATTCTATCTAATCTTAGGGGACATTTCAGATGCAAAGTGAGCTCTAATTGGTTGATGAGAAGATTCCTTGGGTGATTCATCAATTTGCCATAAATTCACAAATGTAATCATTACATAATCACATGTTCTTGTTTTTTAGAATCTTCTTCAATTCTTATGGCATGGTGAAAATGAATGCATGGCATGTTTGCAGATGTATTATGGGTCATGTAGCATCTGTATTTGAGGTCATGTGCACAAAATTTCAAAGTTCCAAAATGATGCATGACCTATAATTTTACTTCATGAGGCCAACTTTGAACAAGCATAACTCTTAGCTCAAATTGAATTTTGAGAAGGTTGAACACAATTTGGAAAGCCCTAAACATCTACTTTAAATCATTAGTTTATGTCTTCTTCAGAATCCTTTGGGAAATTTGTGAAAAATGAGGCCAAAGTTGGAAGAAAACTAGGTTAAAACACTTAGAAAAATTTCTAAGTGTTTATGACCTAAACTTCAAAATTTCCAAAACTTCATAAATGGTTGATCTTTTGAAAAAAGTTCCCTTGTAAGATGTTGTTTTATTTGGCAAGATCTACAACTTTCATGTTGGAAGTTTTTTGAGTTGTGTAGGTGAAATTTTGAGATCTCACCATGCCTTCAAAAACCCTAATTCCCGACTTTTCGCTCCTTGATGAATTTCTTTGAATTTCTTTGGCCAAATGACTTTGACATCCATATATTGATGATATTGATCTTTGAAAGTCATTTTTTGACCAAAAACCTTAAAAGTCAATGATGATCCTTCACAGTTGACTTTTTCCTGACAAAGTGAATTTTTGGGCTTTTGTGTAGGAATAAGATCTTCTCCCCAAATGGATGATATAAATGGATTATATGGAGGTAGTAGAGATCCTTGAATCATGTCTTGAGTTTTGGATTCATGCCCTGATCAGAAGTCAACTATCTTGGTGAATTAGGTCAAAACCCTAATTTGTCGACCATGTGAAAGTAATGACTGTAGACTTTGAATTGAAGTGTGATGTCCAGTAGACCTTGTAATATGAGTTATTTGAAGATGATTGATGTCTTTGAATGACCCTCTGAGGTTTTTTAGGGTTTCCCAAATGTGATCCCTGATTTCAGTCCTTGATAGGCTCAAAACCCTAGTCTGGTGACCTGAGTAAACCTGTACTCATATGACTGGATGTCTAATCAATCATAGATGAGAAAAGTGAAGTTTTTGAGCCCCATGATTGTATTAGAGACTAGTCTTTGTATTGATTGATCCTTTGCCTGAGCTTTCTTGTCTTTGAGCATCCTCGATTAGGTACCAGATGGAGAAATGACTGCTCTGGGTACTTGTCTTGACCTGATGAAAAATCCTGAAGATATGTCATCTCAGGGGGGTCAAAAATTAGGGTATGACAATAATCCTTAGGGAAGGAATCTGAATTTCAATTGGAAGAACTGCCTCCATACCATATACTAAGGAGAATGGAGTTGCCCCTGTTGAAGTACGCGCAGATGTGTGATAACCATGAAGAGCAAAAGATAACATCTCATGCCAGTCTTTGTAGGTTACTGTCATCTTTTGTATGATTTTCTTGATGTTCTTGTTGGTAGCTTCCACCGCGCCATTCATCTTTGGTCGATATGGAGAAGAATTATGATGTTTGATCTGGAACTGTGTGCAGAGTTCAGTAATCATTCTGTTGTTTAAATTTGTGCCATTGTCTGTGATGATCCTTTCAGGTATGCCGTACCGACAAATGAGATTGTGCTTGATAAATCGGGCCACAACATTTTTGGTGACTAAAGCAAACGAAGATGCTTCTACCCATTTTGTGAAGTAATCGATAGCGACTAGGATAAAGCGATGTCCGTTGTAGGCAGTAGGCTTGATTTCTCCAATCATATCAATACCCCACATTGCAAAAGGCCAAGGAGCCGTCAGGACGTTTAACGAGACTAGAGGTACATGTACTTTGTCGGCATATATCTGGCATTTGTGACAGGTTCTGGAGTGACGATGGCAGTCTGTCTCCATGGTAGACCAGTAATAACTTGCTCTTAGGATATTTTTAGCCATTGTATGTCCACTTGAATGAGTACCAAAGGCACCATCGTGTATGTCTCCCATAATCTGTTCTGCTTCTTTCTTGTTTACACAACGAAGTAAAGTCGAGTCATGGTTGCGTTTGTATAGGGTTCCATTAATTAGAAAGAATTTGGCAGCAAACTTTCTTAGAAACTTTCTGTCGTTAATGGATGCCCCTCCAGGGTACTCCTGAGCTTCGAGATACCTTTTACTTCATGGAACCATGATTTTCCTTCTGTTCCTTCGGCATCGATCTCATTGCAATAGGCTGGTTCATCTTGTCTGTAAATGGTGATCATTGGTGCCTCATTGTCCCACCTGACTTTGAACATGGATGACATGGTAGCTAAGGCATCAGCTAGTTGATTTTCTTCGCGCGGGATGTGTTCAAAAGTGATTTCTTCGAAATAAGGAATCCGACTCAGCACATATTCTTTGTATGGAATTAGATTCGGGTGCTTCGTGTCCCATTCCTCTTTGACTTGATAAATCATAAGCGCCGAGTCTCCGTAGACCTCCAGGAACTTGATTCTTAGATCAATTGCAGCTTTGAGACCCAGAATACATGCTTCGTACTTGGCTATATTGTTAGTGCAATTGAAGCAAAATCTGGCAGTGAAAGGTGTATAACCTCCTGCAGGGGAAATGATCACAGCTCCGATGCCATTGCCAAGTGCATTAGAAGCTCCATCAAAAACCATAGTCCATCGGGATCCTGGCTCGGGTCCTTCTTCCGGTCTTGGTTGCTCGTAGTCAGTGACTAGCATAATATCTTCATCTGGGAAGTCAAAGTTCAATGCTTGATAATCATCCACTGCTTGATGAGCCAAATGATCAGCTACCACACTTCCTTTGATTGCTTTTTGCGAAGTGTACTGGATGTCATATTCTGTTAAGATCATTTGCCATCGTGCTATTCTTCCAGAGAGAGCAGGTTTTTCGAACACATACTTGATAGGATCCATTTTGGAGATTAGGAAGGTGGTATGATTTAGCATATACTGTCTTAGTCGGCGAGCCGCCCATGCTAAGGCACAACAAGTTTTCTCGAGAAGTGAGTATCTGGTTTCACAATCGGTAAACTTTTTGCTAAGATAGTAGATTGCATGCTCCTTTCGGCCGGACTCATCATGTTGCCCCAGTACACACCCCATTGAGTCTTCTAACACAGTTAGGTACATTATCAGAGGTCTTCCTTCCACAGGTGGCAACAAGATTGGCGGTTTTTGGAGATACTCTTTGATTTTATCAAAGGCTAACTGGCATTTGTCATTCCATCTTTCTACTTGATCTTTCTTCAACAGTTTGATAATCGGCACACAAGTAGTAGTCATATGGGCAATAAATCTGGCGATGTAATTCAGACGTCCCAAGAATCCTCTGACTTGTTTCTCGGTACGGGGTATAGGCATTTCTTGAATGGCTTTAACCTTGGCAGGATCAACCTCAATACCTTTGTTGCTAACGATGAAACCTAAAAGTTTACCGGATCTTACTCCAAAGGTACACTTGTTCGGATTTAGTCGCAACCTGTATTTCTTGAGTCTGTCAAACAGCTTGTGCAGATGACCCAGATGTTCTTCTTCGGTGTTGGACTTTGCAATCATATCATCGACATAAACCTCTATCTCCTGATGAATCATATCATGGAACAGAGCTACCATTGCACGCTGATATGTAGCTCCTGCATTCTTTAAACCAAAGGGCATTACTTTGTAACAAAAGGTTCCCCAGGGTGTTGTAAAGGTTGTTTTTTCCATGTCTTCGGGTGCCATCTTGATTTGATTGTACCCTGAGAATCCATCCATGAAGGAGAATACCTTGCATTGTGCGGTATTGTCAACCAGTACATCGATGTGAGGTAAAGGGAAATCATCTTTGGGGCTTGCCCGATTCAGATCTCTGTAGTCTACACACATTCTGACTTTCTCGTCTTTTTTTGGCACAGGCACGATGTTAGCTATCCAAGGAGGATAACTCATAACTTTCAGAAAGCCAGCATTGAATTGTTTCTCAACCTCGTCTTTGATCTTCTTTGACATATCGGGCCTACTCCTCCGCAATTTCTGCTTAACTGGAGTGCTACCTTCTTTGGTTGGCAGGCGATGAACCACAATATCCGTGTCAAGGCCAGGCATATCTTCATAGGACCAGGCGAATATCTCGACGTAGTCTTGCAACATTTCAATCAGTCTTTGCTTGACACTGTTTTCTAGATCAGCCCCTATCTTGACTTCTTTCTTTTCTTCGTCGCTGCCCAAATTGATAACCTCAATTGGTTCTTCATGCGGCTGTATAGTCTTTTCTTCTTGTTCTAGCAGCCTTGCAAGCTCTCTTGGTACCTCACAATCTTCCTCACTTTCTTCCTCAGTTTGGTAGATCGGATTTTCAAAGTCATGACGGGCAATAGCAGAATCGTTATTGACTGGATCCAAAGTGAATGTGAATCTGCATTTATTTATGTGGGTGTGTGTAAGAAAACATAGCTATTTGAAAAAATGAATAAAGCAAAGAAAGAAAAAGGATCACAAAATTTGGATATGCAAACGTCCCATGATTTTATTGAATGAACATGATCATGATATGACAAACCCTTATAAAAAGGACCAGTATGCTTCGGGCAAGGCACACGGCTTTCAAGTTCATGGTTCGATAGTACAGGAACCATTTTTATCTTTGAACAGTATAAACAACGAAAACAAGAAATTGCATTTACTCCTGATCAAAGGAGATCACATCCTCAGCTTCCCAGTTGTTCAATCCATTTTTGTGAGCAGGGAGTATCCAGCTGTTCCAGTTGCAGTTGTCTTCTTCATCATTCACAGCATTGATTTCATTGGTGGGGAAATGAGCCGGTAATCTTTCGGGATAAGTAATATACTCTGCTGGATACGAGAGCCCAGGCTGAGGTATCTCTGTTGGCTGAGCGAGATGCTCGATAAGATCATCCCATCCAGTTGGAATGATGTCTTTAAGGGAGACTTGTGCATTCTGGTGAGTGGTGTACTCTGACAGAAAATAACCCTCGTTATTAGGTATTTCCCTGGCTTTTTCAAGAGTGAAATTGTCGTCGTAATGTTCATCCCATCCAGTTGGGACAATGTCTTCAATGGCGAATTGTGAGCTCGGAGGAGCGGAATATTTCACCATAAAGTCATATTTGCCACTTGGCTCTCCTAGCGTATCCCAAACTTCTTTAGGTGGATTTTGATATTGCTCAGTGATGGAACTTGTGAAACTTTTGCCATTTTCAAATTGATCACCCCATCCAGTTGGGGTAATGTCTTCCATAGCAATAAAAGAACTCAGAGGTGCGGTATATTAAAAATTATACCCGCCGCTTGGTTCTCCCAAAGTATCCCAAACTCCCATGGGAAGGGGTGGAACTTCATCTGGATATGGCTGAATGATATGGTTCAAGAACAACCCATCGTCTTCAATAGCATTTACTCCTTGGCTGATGAAGTGTGACATTAATCCTCCAAAACAAGGACTTTGATCGTTCTTTTGATTTCCATTAGCATAGCCCAGGCCTAACTTGTCGGACTTGTAAGGTACATCGAGGAGCTGTCCCCATACTGTGCAACCACCTTTTTCAATCACAGCTTTGGCATCTTTGAGAGAAGCCATAATTGTAGTTGGAGTAGCAAAAATATGCTTGGTAGTAGAGACATCTGGAGAGACCACCTCAAAAGATTGGCAGGGAGTTTCGATGAATTCGTCATCCAACTCAACATACTTGGAATTGCTCAGGTGACTAACCACATATTCCTCTTCGCCATAAACTGTGATAATCTTTCCTTTTACTGGATATTTCAACTTCTGATGTAGGGTAGAAGTTACAACATTTGCCCCATGTATCCAAGGGCGTCCTAGTAAAGAGGAATATGCTGGGTGAATTTCCATTACGTAAAAGGTAGAATCAAAAATCTGAGAGCCCACTCTGATTGGGAGATTCACCTTCCCGTACACTGTTCTTGTTGACCCGTCGAAGGCTCTTACCACAACATCACTTGGTTGTAACACAATTCCTTCGAAGTCAAGCTTTTCCAGTACTGTTTTTGGTAACACTTTCAAAGAAGAACCGTTATCTACCAGCACATGAGATAGAGTGGTGCCATTACATTCAATAGAGATGTGTAGGGCTTTATTGTGATTCTTTCCATCAGGGGTTAGATCAACATCAGAGAAACCGAGGCCATTATTTACTGTTAGACTGGCAACACAATTTTCAAATTGATCGATTGAAATCTCTTGTGGTACATGTGCAGCTTTCAGGAACTTCATCAGGGCCTTGGCATGAGCTTCTGAATACTTTAGCAGAGACAACATTGAGATTTTTGAAGCAGTGTGGCCTAGTTGTTCGACAATATTGTAATCACTCTTGCAGATGATTTTCAATATTTCCTCCATTTCTTGCTTTGATGGATCCTCAACAGTGACTTCCACCGGTATTTGAACTGTTTCAACTTGTGGCTCTTTGCCTCGAGCGTTGATATCTTGATTAGGAACTGGGATATGGACTGGATTAGTAGCAACATTTGGAGAAATTTCTGGTGAAAAGATCCTTCCACTTCTCGTAATCTTACTGGTACCCACAGTATTATCAACAGTTGGAGTAGTAAAATTCAGGGCTTCTTCGGTCAAGGTATCCTATTTAACTCCATGGACATAAACATTAGTGTCATAACTCCACGGGACAGCTTTGTCTGAGGAGTAAGGAAATGGAGTCAGACTGGTAATGATTACAGATGCCACTTTGGGTGTAGCAGAAATTTTGAAAGGAGCTTTGGTAGGGATTTTCAAGGGTATGTTGGAAACCACTGAGACATCCTCTATTCTCATGCCGTTTGAAAAGACTTCACATAAAACGTCCATGGAAGGTAGCCTCTCAAACATAATGATACGGCGATCCATCCACTTTTGAATTCCCATTCTCAGATTTTCACAACCATTGGGTAGGTGTGTGCAATAAAAGCAATCAGGGTCACAACCTGGAAAGTAACCAGCTTGGATTAGCTTTCCTTTGACTTCAAGGAGCGGAGTTGACAATTCCCTCACATCATAGATGTAAACAGTGTCTATGATAGCATTGACGGTCTTGTCGTGCTTCGGCATAGGTGCAGTGATGACATTTGGAGTCTCTGGAGGATGGAACTCAATTTCCCCAGCATTTATCATGTCTTGTATTTTATATTTCAGGGCCCAACAGTGATCTGCGTCATGTCCTGGACAGTTAGAGTGATACGCACATGTTGCATCGGGGCGATAAATAGGAGAGGAAGTGTTGACATTCTTTGGAGGGTCTTTCAATGTGATCAGATCTGCTTTTAACAAATGCTGCAATGCTTGAGAGATTGGCATATTGATTCTGGTGAAATTTCTTCTTGGTGCATCTGGTCGACGCGTATATTTTGGCGGTTGATCTTTTTGAGGCGCAGATGCGGAGATCAGAACTACCCCTACAGATTGGTGATGCTCATTTTTGCGACCTTTCAGACTGTGCATTGTGTTGACTTCATTTCTCCCACTGATGGGCCTTTTTGTAGTACCAGAGGAAGAGCCTATTTGAATTTTTCCATTTTGAATGCCGCTTTCGACACGCTCTCCAGTCAATATTAGGTCAGTGAAACCTGATGATGAGCTTCCCAACAAATGGCTATAGAAAGGGCCAGTTAAAGTGCCCATGAACATGTCGACCAGCTCGCGATCAGATAAGGGTGGTTGAGCCCTTCCAGCCAGATCTCTCCACTTTTGTGCATATCCTTTGAAACTTTCTTTCGGTGCCATGGACATGCCCCTTAGTTGAGTACGGGTTGGTGCAAGGTTAGCATTGTATTGATACTGTTTGTAAAAAGTAGCAGCTAACTCTTCCCAGGTATGAACTTTTGTACTTTCCAGTTGGTAGTACCACTCGAGTTGTGTACCCGACAGACTTTCTTGGAAGAAGTGAATCCACAATTTGTTATCTGCTGTATGAGGTTGTATCTTCCTTACATAGGACCTCAGATGTAGTTTTGGACAAGAAACTCCATCATACTTTGCAAAGACAGGAACTTTGAACTTTGGAGGGATAACAACATCTGAGACGAGTCCCAGATCATCGAAATCTAAACTAGGTATTTTTTGTATCTCCATAGCTTTCATGCGTTCTTCCAACTGCTGGTATTTGTCATCATCCTGTTCGTCTCCAGAATGATAATCTTCTTCATTAGAAGAGAGAGAGGGTTTGGCAGAACCCTGGTTGCTGTGATTGTCTTCTTGATCACCATCACCGACTATTTCAAGGATCGGTGGTTTTTTGGGCTTTTTGACTGGGATTTTGATCTTCCTTTTCAGGTGACTCAAGCCTACAGATCCTTTGGGCTTCTTTTTCTTCTTGATTATCAAGGCTTTCAGTTCTTGTTGCCCCTTTGCTAATTCTAGAATTGCTACCTGAACTTGGGCGTTCTGTGCTTCGAGATTCTTGATGCTTGTCTCAGATTCCATCTCTTCTAACTGAAATAAACAGCGAGGAGATGAGAAATCCTTCATGTGAACCTGTTATGCAATGTTTATGAATGAAATGCATATGCAATGTTTTCAAGGATCTTAGAATTTAGATTTGTTAAAACAAAGGAGAAACAAACATTTATTAGTTAAACAATTTATTTCTTTTTTTTTCTTTTTCTATTGCCTCATTCGGGCTTACAAAACAGAAATAAATAAAGAAAATGAAGGATCCCTCAGGTCTCCCATGGACGCTTTCTCTTTGCACCCAGGAATGTGTTGATCTGCTGTTCTTCTTGGAGTTGTCCGGTGAGCTCCAATAATCTCCTCTCATAGTCTTGACAGTGTGCTTTGAAGGTGTCTCTTTCCTCTTTTAGTTGAACCTAAGATTTCTGCAACTCTTCCAGGTCAGTTGGCATATCCGGATGTAGAATAACTTGAGGTTCATCTCCTTCGTCTTCTGGCTCGATAGTCACAGGTAGAATAGTGGGATATGGCATGATGAACTTCTGAGCACGAGTACGCACCCATCTGAGGTAAGGTTCCATAGGAATAGAATGCCATTGCCCCAAAGTTTTGCTTTCTATTCTATAGACACTGCCCCACGCATGTATGAACCTTCGTCGATATCTATGGGAATCATCCTCGTAATCAAACACAATGCCACGGATAATCATGTCATGAGGACCGTTTCTCCGTGCATATCCGAATTGGCGTAAAGCTAAAGAGGGATTGTAAGTGATGCCTCCCTTGATGCCAAGGAGTGGCACATTAGGGTACTCTCCACAATGGTTAATGATAGTAATGTCTCTCTGAAAGAAGTTGTTCCACCGGATATCTGAATGAGACAGAGACATAATCCTGCGAGACCATTGCATTCTTTGTTCATTTCTCAACACTGATCGGGGAAGATGAAATGTAAACCATCTAGTCAGTAGTGGTATACAGCACATAAGAGTTCCTCGTTTCTTCATGGTACGAGTGTGTAGAGAATGTAGAATGTCTCCCAGCAAGGTCGGTACCGGGTTACGGGTTATGAAAAGGTTGATAATGTGCACACTTATGACCTGGTCGGGATTAGGGAATAAAACCAACCCATAGATCAAAAGAGCCATAACCTCCTCAAAAGCTGGATAACTTTTGTTTTCTAGTAGTAATCGAGCCTTTTCCATTAAGAACTTAGCAAGCAAACCCTGGATTCCACTCTTTGTTTCCCAATTGGACTCGATTTCTGACTTTCGCAAATGTAAGGCAGCAGCAATGATTTCAGGTTTTGGAATCCTTTCTAAACCAGTGAAAGGTAATTGATCTCGAACAGGTAATCCAATTAGTTCAGAAAATTCTTTCAAGGTGGGTACTAACTGGTAATCTGGAAAGGTAAAGCAATGATGTTCGGGATCAAAGAACTGGAACAGGACCCGTATCATGTCTTCTTCAAATTTTGAGGTAACCAAATGGAGTAGGTGACCGTGCTTTTCGGTGAATTGAGCATTCATGGGAAACTCTGATATTAAGTCTTTTAGTTTAGATGGCACCGTTGAGATGTTGATTCGGATGTAATCTCTGGTGGCGGGAGCCATTACCTGCAATAACAAAACAAAGGTAAACTCTTTGATCCTTGAAATGATTAGTGAGAAAATGATATGCTTATGATGCTTATGATGTTATGATGTCAAACATGCGGCAAACACAAACAAATCAAACAATAGCCTTAGGTTTAAAGGCTTGCATGAAGTTCATAGGTGATACCCTCCCCACTGAAGTTGAGTTGGTTAAAACCTGTCCTAGAATAGTATTCGGGTTCTATGATCCTTGGAGACAACATCTCAATACGACGCTCGGACGGCCGATCAAAAATATTCCTCGAGGATAACTAACTTCGATCAATTTCAAAGCTAGCCACTTAATAGGCCACAAGTCAAGTTCAACTAAAAGGTTCTAAGACAAATTAGTGTTTAATGACATTTCGGAAGCCTAATATACTCCTTGATCGTTTTCAAGGGACATCAGTATAAACCAAAGTATCGCACTAACGGTGACTACTAGATTAACCGTATCGGTACATGCCGTACAGTTTCCTTGGTCTATTGTCACATACTTAAGGTATCTCGAGATTCGGGTTAGAATCTTTCACACAAGCAAATACCCAAACAAACCTTTGAAAAATAGAGCAATCAAATCAAGCAATTGAAAACATCGAAGTGATCTAAACTCTAAAGGTAACCCCTTTTGAAAACATTTTGTTTTTTAGAAAGTAAGTTCCCCAGCAGAGTCGCCAAATCTGTTATGCACTCGGTTTTTTACCATACCTCTCGCGGAGAGATACGGGAACTGATTCTTTTCTTTCTGCTTTTGTGTTTTTTGAAAATCAGAGAGTCGCCACCGACTTTTATTTTATCCAATTAAGGAAAGGTTTATAAAAGAAACAGAAAAAGACCTTTAAGAAATTCTGGGTAAGGGGGTAGGTTATACAAAGGGAAGGTATTAGCACCCTTTGTATCCATGGTTACCCATGGGCTTTTTGATTTGCTTAGCTCACTTCTTTTGAATCACTTTTCTATTGCCTTGAAATACTTGTATGTGGTTTCAAATACCTTTGTAAATTGACTTTGTAATGATCCTTGTGCGGATGTATACAAAGTGTTTTTATCTTTCAAAAGATGTTTTTGAAAAAAGAACGTTAACTTCGTAATGATCCTCGTTTGGATATATACAAAGTATTGTCTTTTTGAAAGTTTTATTTTGAAAAACAATGATATATGAGAGATTTGTTTGTTTTGATCTGAGCAAGCAAATTAGGAGGTCTACCCTAAGTTATAAGGTCTTTTCCTATTTCCTTTAAAAAACTATCCTTTTACCGGATGTAAACGAAAGTTCGATTTTGCATTTGAAACAGTAGAATTTGATTTTGATCTTTGAAAAGAGTAAAAGAGGGATTACCCTAAGAGGTGCAAGTGTGATTGTGTTTTGATTCAGATATTTTATCTTTTGAAGTTAGTGATCTAACGATTCAATTTTAATCTTTGGCATACACGCAGTTTTATATGTACTGGAATTTAAAATGCGGAAATGTAAAATGCGGAAAGTAAATCTACGCTATTACATCGATTTTTCGGGAAATGTAAACTACGCTATTTACATGAATTTGACAACCTATACACTTGATCTATGAATTTAAATTGCAAGAAAATAAAAGAAATATTTTTAGATTTTTTGATGATTGATTTTAACTAGAATTGATGCATGATTAATTTAATTAAAATGAGAAAAAGATGGAAATAAAATTTAAACCTAAAAATTAAGTTTAAAATATGTTCAAAATGCTTATTAATTAATTTTAAAACAAAACTAATTTTTTTGGAATTTTTGAAATTGATTTTGAAATTATTAAGTTAAATAATCATATAATTATATAAATAATTACACAAATAATTAAAACTTAAAGAGAAAATTATTCTACATATGTACAAAATTAGCCTATAATATATAAACTATATTTAATATAAAGAACAATTTTTTTATGATTTTTTGATTGGTTAAAATAATTAAAAGATAAATATATACATATTATCTAATTAATTATACAAAATATTTAAATTATGAAGAAAAATAAAATATTTTAATATCAAAAAATAAAGTATTATTTTATCAACTTAAAAATATTTTTTTGTATATTTTTTGATTTTTAGAACTATTTTAAAATAATTTTATAAAGAAAATTAAATAAAAATAGAAAATATATAAACAATGATCTGGTGTGGTTATTAAATGAAGTCCATGATGGGGGTGCGCGTTTTGATGCGTTGGATTGATAGCTGGATGGATCTGATGGTCACCAGCATGAGGGATCATAACACGTGACACACCTGCAAAACACTGAATCCAAGGTTAATTTAAAAAAAAACACGCGCGCGCCCTTTAGCCAATCAGAGGACGCCACGCATCATCTTCTTCATCAGGATGGATCTTTTACACCTTTCATTTGCAGGTGGTGTAAAAACTCCAACCTATTACACTTGTTGAGAATAGCGAATACAAGCAAACAACAATATGAATTTGGCGCGATGCCATGGTTCAGTTCGTTTTATTCATACGAGTTTAATGGTACCATTTAGAACTTGTAATTTTGCATGGATCGTAAAGTCCTAATTTTGAAAGCAAGAACCCTAAAATGGTGGTTCCTCGTATAGGTGTCCAAACTTCAATTAAGTTTCCAGAAATGATCAGAACCTCAAACTAAACTTAAATATGAGTCTACATCTTGCTAAACATGCATGTGTGATGAGATTTTTGTAAGTTTTAGTTCGAGCAAACCGTGAGGTATAGGTACGTGTTCTTGATGATTCAAGGCTTGCAATTGATCTGGTTATGTTTAGTGAGGGTCAGGGAACGTGTTTGAGTAATTAATTTGTATTGAAACAAGCTAGAAATTAAAAATCGAATTTTAAATTTCTTTGAAAAATTCAAGTTGATACAAGGTTGATACAAGCAAGACTTGGGCTCTGAACTCGTGTCTCCTCTATTACTGAAGTGTGATACTTCATTTATAGGCAAAGATGTGCTTAAAAACTAAGCTAGAAGCATTAAGTGCTTTTGTTGAATTTTGGAATTTTTTAATATATGTAGCTTTGAATTCAAGCCACCATAGCTTGATTTTTCCACACCTCTTCTGCTGTGCTTCTCTTGGGGCAGAGTATTGAATGATCTTTGATGAGTCATGCTTAGAAACTAAGCTACACATTATCCTTCCATTTCCTTTTTTTAATTTAATCTTATATGATAAAATTAAACCAAAAAAAAGAACAAAAATGATGTGGGCTTTGTCTTGGTCGTGGGAGGCCCTTTACATCATGGGAAACATGTTTGGACCATGGAAATTGGGTCTCATTTGGAAGAAAAACATTTTTGATCAATGTTGATTTCATGCATTTTCCCAAAATTTAGCAAACTTCAACAAGGTGTAAATCCCTAAATTTTTATCATATGAAGGAGATCTTGTACTTTTTGGAAACCTCAAAGACTCCTATAACCAATGTCTTTGGTCTCATATCAAAATGATTTTCCATGCTCCTTGTGTATCCTTTTGAAAAAAGTGACTTTTTGTTGACTTTGAAAATGACCTGTAATGTCTTTGTCCATATTTTTCAAATGGTGAATCTAATTACCATGGGACCAATTGCATTTGAAATATAATTGAATTTCCTTCAAAATGAGCTTTGGTTTTAATTTTTTGGATGAAGGATGAGAGAGTTATGACCAATCAAAGTTCAGTTGACTTTTTAGGAGAAAACCCTAATTTTGAAACTTCGGGTTTTGTTGATTTTTGATCTTTCCTTGATGAATTATGATCAACCAATGATCAAATGATGAATCTTTTGACAAAATATGGATGTTGACAAAAAATTTCATTTTTGACTGTCTGTTGACTTTTTTGGTTAAACGGGTCGTCTGTTGACTGTTTGAGCTGCTGACTGTGCGTCTGAGCGAATTGAAGTTTGAAAATTTGTATGATGGTACTTTGAGATATATGGAGGTCCATGAAATCCATTTGAGGTCTCAAAAACTTGTTCTCCTGAAAAAAACAAGAAACCCTAGTTAGGGACCGTTTGTGTAGGAGACAGTTAAGCGTACCTGATTTTTGTGCAGTGCTGAGTCTCTGCTAATCATGTGATATTCAGAAGACTTCTAGGACAAAAATCTTGGAATTTTGAAATGCAAAATTTTGATTTGATTGATGGTACAAAACACAAAGAATTGCACTGTCAGCGGTTTGACTGTCAACTGACTATTCAGGCATGTAGCAGTTAAAGTGAAAATTCAACAGTCAAAGTTAATATTTTTGTTGTTTTTGTTTTTGGTTTTGTTTTGTGTTAATGACGAAAATTTATTTACATGACTTGTTAGAAAAACACAGACGTAATAAATAAATAATATGTACTGTATGCGAGCAAAATTACCGATAATAACCCTGAAAATCATTTAATGCACAGGAAAATAAATATTTAACTGGCAGAAAACACACAAAATATTATCTGGATAATTAAGCCACAATATGACAAATAGTACGACATTTAATACTGACATTGCAAATATTACATACTATAATGAACAGTACGACGAGTAAACGGTACATTAAGAAGTAAGAGATACGGCAAACTTTAGGAATGACGATTAATAACCCATGCTACAAACAGTAACATGTAGATGATTGGGAGTGTCAACATCCCAGGTCCACATTTTTCAGGGCTATGCAGACAGAAGAAGGACATGATTACCACCACGACGGTGATGATCATAAGAAAACACGTCTCTATCCGCTTCGCCATTTTTACCGGGGGAGGAAGAGAGAATGAATATGAAGTAGAAATTTGAGAGATGAGTTAAAATGTGATGTGAGATTTTATGGAAAAAATTAGAAGTATTTATAGAATGAAAAGAAAGATAGAGACGTTGGGGAATGAAGTGATTCCGTACAAAAGTAAAATTTGAGTGGAAGTAAGATTTGAAAGAAAGTGTATGATAGTGTTGGAAAAAAGAGAGATGTATAGAATAAAGTTAGGATTTGATTTTTGAAAGAAAGAGATTTGAAAAGAAAGGAAACGATTTTGAAAATAATGGAATATAGTACAAAAATTACTGGGAAACAAAAGATAATAATAATTTACTTGTTACCAGTACAGTCTGAATCCCCGAACTATGTGCCTGCAAAAGATTTAACTCTGTACCAATTGCATCAGTACTATTTATCTGTAAATAAATATCAAATAAATAGCGTGTGTGAAGTAATAAACAGTAATTGGCGTTTGCGTAAGAATCGATCCAACAGCGAGCCAAAATACCGTATAAGAAAAATTCTAAAAACCAAGTATTCATAAATCAGGATATGAAAATCCAAGATTATATGAAACTCTTAATTTTTAGATTGAAGTTTTCTTGAAAAAAGATGCGGGAAAATTTTGGGGTATGACAGTGACCTTTTAGGAAGTTTCCCGGAAAGCGTGCGAGTGAGGTCAAAGCATACTGAAAAGACCCGTGTTGGTTTGTGGGGTCAGTCGATCATCCCGAAAGCAGTCTGGGGCGTTACATAGAACGCCTTCTGAACATAGTCCCTAACAAAATGATGTTTGATCTTAATATGTTTAGCTTTGGAATGAAGAATTGGATTCTTAGATAAACAAATAGCAGAAGTATTATCACAGAAGATAGGAATGTTACTCTCATATATATCTGATAATCTTCTAGCTGACTCTTCATCCAGAGCATCTGTGTACTACACCCATCAGCAACAACATATTCTGCTTCTGTTGTAGAGAGGGCAATTGTAGCTTGCTTCTTGGTGTACCAGGAGATCAGATGACTTCCAAGAAACTGACAGCTTCCAGAAGTACTTTTCCTTTCAAATCTATCTCTAGCGTAATCAGCATCACAATATCCTACTAAGTTGTATTCTTCAGATCTTCTGTAGACTAAACCAACATTAGTAGTACCTTTCAGATACCTCAGAATTCTCTTAACAGCTGTTAAGTGAGATTCTCTAGGATCTGATTGGAATCTTGCACACAGACAAACACTGAATAAAATATCAGGTCTAGAAGCAGTAAGATATAGAAGAGATCCAATCATACCTCTATAGAGCTTCTAATCTACCTTCTTACTTACCTCATCCTTACCTAATACACACGTCGGATGCATAGGAGTCTTTGCTTCTTTGCTTTTTGAAAGATTAAACTTCTTCAGAAGTTCTTTCACATACTTGGTCTGGTGAACATAAGTTCCTTCAGAAGTTTGATTGATCTGGATCCCAAGGAAATACTTGAGTTCTCCCATCATGCTCATTTCAAACTCAGCCTTCATAGACTTAGCAAACTCCTTTCCAAGTGTAGCATTAGATGTTCCAAAGATTATATCATCAACATATATTTGACAAATTAAAATATACTTTTTAAAGGTTTTACATAAGAGAGTTGTATCCATTTGTCCTCTAGTGAAACCATTATCCAGAAGGAAAGAACTTAATCTTTCATACCAAGCTCTGGGAGCTTGCTTCAGGCCATATAATGATTTCTTTAATTTGAAAACATGTTCTGGAGACTTAGAGTCTTCAAAACCAGGAGGTTGGTGGACATATACTTCCTCATCTATATAACCATTTAAGAAGGCACTCTTAACATCCATCTGATACAGAATGATGTTATGCTGATTGGCAAAAGAAATTAATAAGCGAATAGATTCTAACCTGGACACTGGTGTAAAGGTTTCTTTATAGTCAATGCCTTGCTGACTATAGCACTGAGCAACCAGTCTGGCTTTGTTTCTTACAACTTCTCCTTTTTCGCTTAGCTTGTTTCTGAAGACCCACTTAGTTCCAATGATGTTAAATCCTTTTGGTCTTGGAACAAGATCCCAAACATCATTCCTTGTAAACTGATTATGTTCTTCTTGCATGGCAATTATCCAGTCAGCATCCTCTAGAGCTTGATCAACAGAAGTTGGCTCAATCAGAGATACTAGACCAAATTGACATTCTGCATTGTTCTTAAGGAATGCTCTTGTTCTGATAGGATCATCCTTCTTTCAATGATAACATCTTCTGGATGAGCAGAGTTGAGTCTAGGAGATCTTCTGATAGTTGGCTCTTCAGAAATTCTGAGATTCTCTAATGAAGCAGCAACTTGATCTTCTGACACTTTGCTTCTAGGTTCTTTAGATTCTGAATTAGAGATTTCAATATTTGTAAAATTCTCAAACTGCTTTGGCTTTTCAAGACCAAGCTTATCATCAAATCTGATATTGATTGATTCTTCAACAACAAGAGTTTCAGTATTGTATACTCTGTAGCCTTTTGAACGTTCAGAATATCCAAGTAGAAAACACTTCTGAGCTTTAGAATCAAACTTATGCAGATGATCTTTAGTGTTCAGAATATAACAT
Organism: Vicia villosa; assembly: GCF_029867415.1. Lineage (NCBI taxonomy): Eukaryota > Viridiplantae > Streptophyta > Magnoliopsida > Fabales > Fabaceae > Vicia > Vicia villosa. The sequence goes on from NW_026706114.1 coordinate 187,174, forward strand.
ACACATCCAAATGGATGGAAATAAGAAATGTTGGGCTTTCTGTTCTTCCACAATTCATAAGGAGTCTTATTGACAATAGGTCTTATAGAGATTCTATTCTGAATATAACACGCTGTGTTAATTGCTTCTGCCCATAAATACTTAGCCATATTGGTTTCATTGATCATGGTTCTGGCCATTTCTTGTAGAGTCCTACTCTTTCGCTCTACAACTCCATTTTGCTGTGGAGTTCTAGGGCAAGAGAAATCATGGGCAATACCATTTTCTTTGAAATAAATCTCAAAGAATCTATTCTCAAATTCGCCACCATGATCACTTCTGACCTTTATGATTTTCACTTCCTTCTCAGATTGAATCTGAGTGCAGAAGTCAAAGAACACCGTATGAGACTCATCCTTGTGTTTCAAGAACTTTACCCACGTCCATCTGCTATAGTCTTCTACGATGACTAATCCATATTTCTTCCCTCTGACAGATGCTGTTTTGACTAGGCCAAACAGATCAATGTGCAGAAGTTCTAGCGGCCTAGAGGAAGAGACAACATTCTTAGACTTGAATGCAGGTTTGGAAAACTTCCCTTTCTGACATGCTTCGCAAAGAGAATATGATTTGTATTTCAGATTAGGGAGTACTCTGACCAGATTAAGTTTGTTAATCTGAGAAATCTTTCTCAAACTAGCATGACCTAATCTTCTGTGCCAGACCCACTGCTCTTCACTAATAGACATAAGGCAAGTAACCTTCTGATTCTTAAGATCTTGAAGATCAATCTTGTAAATGTTGTTCTTTCTGTTGCTTGTAAATAGGATAGATCCATCCTTCTGACAAATAGCTTTGCAGGACTTTTGATTGAAGATTATGTCATAACCATTGCCACTTAGCCCACGACTAAGTCTTCTAGAGTATCCTGATCACAACCTGATCACTCCAGGAACAAATGCTTAGACACAAGCTAAGACTTTCTTAGAGTATCCGGACCACCACGTGATCACTCTAATTACAACTGCTTAGACACAAGCTAAGACTTCCTAGAGTATCCTGATCAACACTTGATCACTCTAGTTACTTACAAATTAATGTAATCAAATAAGAGTTTCACAATGCTTCTGAAAAGCTATAATCACAACAGTGATATTTCTCTAACAGTTTAAGCTTAATCTCACTAATATATTACAACAGCAATGTAGTGAGCTTTGATGAGGATGAAGTTTGTGAGATTTGATTTGAACAGCGTTTCAGCAAGTTTGTATTCACAGAATTCGTCAGAATCGATAACCTTGCTTCTCATCAGAACTTCATATTTATAGGCACTTGAGAAGATGACCGTTGGGAGCATTTAATGCTTTGCGTATTCCGTACAGCATTGCATTTAATGTTTCACTCTTTTGTCAACTACCTCGAGCCTTGTTCACACTGTGTCTACTGACGTTGCCTTTAATAGCTTCTAACGTTCCTTTTGTTAGTCAGCGTAGCCTGCCACTTGTACTTGCTTCAGATATGATGTTTGTGTATACAACGTTTGAATATCATCAGAGTCAAACAACTTGGTGCATAACATCTTCTTGTCTTCTGACCTTGAAGTGCTTCTAAGCGTGATACCATGAGAACTTCAGTGCTTCTGCTTCTGATCTCAAGTTCTTCTGATGCTTCCATAGACCCATGTTCTGATTCTGCTTTGACCATCTTCTGATGTCTTACCAGACCATGTTCAGATGTTGCATGCTAAAACTTCTGAGTCATAGCTTCTGAGCGCTGATTTGTGCATACTCTTTATACATTTCCTGAAAGGGAAATTGCAGTGTATTAGAGTACCACATTATCTTACACAAAATTCATATCCTTGTTATCTTCAAAACTAAGAATATTGATCAGAACAAATCTTGTTCTGACAATCTCCCCCTTTTTGATAATGACAAAAACATATATAAATGATATGATTTTGCGATCAGAAAGAGCAGACGGCTAAAGACAATTACACAGCTAAAGCAAAAGCATGTGAATATGTCTCCCCCTGAGATTAACAATCTCCCCCTGAAATTAATACTAGAAGAATTTTAAAAAGACTTCCCTGAGTATTTCAGTAGAGACGTTCACATATGCTTGATCTTCAGAACATTCACAGCTTCTGATTTCTGCTTCCATCGGACAGCTTCAGAACTTGAATTTCTTTAGATCTTCATAACATCCACAGCTTCTGATTCCTGCTTCCATCGGACAGCTTCAGAACTTGAATTTCTTTGATCTTCAGAATATTCACAGCTTCTGATTCCTGCTTCCATCGGACAGCTTCAGAACTTGAATTTCTTTGATCTTCAGAACATTCACAGCTTCTGATTCTTGCTTTCATTAGGACAGCTTCAGAGCTTGAATTTCTTCTTACATCACTTCATGCTAGATTGTATCAAAACATTGTTGAATGTACCAGAGCATCATCAGAGCATCTCTACATCCTGAAATGTTATAGAACAACGCTAAACGACAAAAGTCAGCATGAATGAGTTAGAACATATAATATGTATCAGAGCCATATAAAATGTATCAGAACAAATAGACATAATGTTTCAGATCATATTCTATCATCAAAATATCTGAACATTCTTCCTTCTTGCTTCTGATCCTGAAGCTTTATAGCACTCAGCTTGCTTCATCTTGTTGCTTCTTATGTTGATCTTTTAAAGAGAATCTTCAATTCCTGCAACAACAAAACTTAAAGCATAGAGCTTTGCAAGTTCTGTTAGTAATGTGGGGCCTTTTTACCCGGTAACTGATAATATATTAATCAGATCATTTATCACATTTTCTCCCCCTTTTTGTCATAACATCAAAAAGAATATAAAAGATTCAGATGTAGAAAACGACAAAGGAAAGAAACAGAATAATTTTTCATTGATTAAACAAACAGGATTACAAAAGATGTATGCAGAATAAGCAGATGCAACAAACAAAGAAAACTGCAAGGACCAAAGACTAAGAACCTAGCTTAGACATAATCTTAGCTAACATAACATGAATCCCTGCATCGTTCTCAGTTTGTCTAGCCATAAGAGCTTGAGACACTGCATGCCTGTCCAGACGAGAAGCTCTACGGGAAGAGAATACATGAATCCAAGGAGGAAGTGAGAGACAGTTCACAGGAAGAAAGCTAATGTCTCAAACGGGGCTTTCCCTTAACATAGAAGTCAAGTACATGATGCTTAACTTCATCCAATATCTCAAGAAGGTCTTCTTCCTTTGGATAAATGTTGATAACAGCATCACAGAAGAGATCTGGCTTGAGACTTCTTGGAATCTTGAGTCTCTTGTGAGATCCGTCTTGAAATCAATGTAGGTGATCCCCGAGATTTGTTTCTCAACCTGGAACCAATCACCCCTTCCAACCGTTCTATTCAAATAGATCAACCACCCTTGAGCCTTTGCCTTCGCATCTGGGTTGAAACCATAAGCACCCAAATCATCAGCGTCCACATGAGATTTACACAAAACTTCCATTACTGGTGGAGGAATGGAGCAAGTTTTCAGTGGAGAAACCTCTTGTCTGTTGAAAGCTCGTTGAGAGGAACTTGAAGACGAATTCATGGTGAATTCTAGGTTGAAGATGAATAAACTAGGGTTTATGCGAAATGCAGATAATGAGAGAAAAAGAAACTGAATGCAGGAGAGAGAAATATAAGAGGGAAAAGAAACGTTTGACGAATATAAAAGAAATAAACTGAAATGATGAATAGCATTTAATGTTACGTGACGTGAGGAGAGATAATAATGACAAAATGAAGTGATTAGCACAGTTACCTAAGTAGGCGCCCCCTCAACTGCACGCATGCTTTTCCAGAGATAGTGAATACGTGTTCATATTCTGGAGAGACTGGTGACAGCTGTTTTGCTTTAAAAGAGCTTCTGAATCAACTTAGACAATGAAACATTAGTAATAACAGGATCATTACGTCTAATTGATTAAACTCAGAACTTCTTATGGCTGCCTAGTCTTACCACATTTCAGAAGATACTCATACAAAGATCTTCTCATCTTCTCATTTTGGGCACAAGTCCATACTGATATTCTTCAGAATGAACTTAAACCTATCTTCAGCAAGGGGTTTTGTAAAGATATCAGCCCATTGATGGTCTGTATCCACAAAGTTTAAAGATATAACACCCTTCTGAACATAGTCCCTTATGAAATGATGTTTAATCTCAATATGTTTAGCTTTTGAATGTAAGATAGGATTATTAGATAAACATATAGCAGAAGTATTATCACAAAAAATAGGAATGTTACTTTCATATATCTGATAATCTTCTAGCTGACTTCTCATCCAGAGCATTTGTGTGCTACAACCAGCAGCTGCAACATATTCTGCTTCTGTTGTTGAGAGGGCAATAGTAGCTTGCTTCCTGCTGTACCATGAGATCAGATGACTTCCAAGAAATTAACAACTTCCAGAAGTGCTCTTCCTTTCAATTCTATCTCCAGCATAGCCAGCATCACAGAATCCTACTAAGTTGTATTCTTTGGATCTTCTGTTAACTAAACCAACATTAGTAGTACCTTTCAGATACCTCAGAATTCTCTTAACCGCAGTTAAATGAGATTCTCTCGGATCTGATTGGAATCTAGCACACAAACAAACACTGAAGAGAATGTCAGGTCTAGAAGCAGTTAGGTATAGAAGAGATCCAATCATACCTCTGTACAACTTCTGATCTACCTTCTTACTTACCTCATCCTTACCTAGGACACATGTTGGATGCATAGGAGTTTTGGCTTATTTACTTTCAGAAAGATTAAACTTCTTCAGAAGTTCTTTCACATACTTCATTTGATGAACATAGGTTCCATCAGAAGTTTAGTTGATTTGAATCCCAAGGAAATACTTGAGTTCCCCCATCATGCTCATTTCAAATTCAGCCTGCATAGACTCAGCAAACTCCTTTCCAAGTGTAGCATTAGATGTTCCAAAGATAATATCATCAACATATATTTGACATATTAAAATATCCTTTTTAAAGGTTTTACAAAAGAGAATAGTGTCCACTTTTCCTCTAGTGAAACCATTTTCCAGAAGCAAAGAACTTAAACGTTCATACCAAGCTCTCGGAGATTGCTTCAATCCGTATAATGATTTCTTTAATTTAAAAACATGATTTGGAGACATGGAGTCTTCAAAACCAGGAGGTTGATGAACATAAACTTCTTCATCTATATAACCATTTAAGAAGGCACTCTTGACATCCATCTGATAAAGAGTGTTGTTGTGTTGAGTGGCAAAAGAAATTAATAGATGAATAGATTCTAACCTGACCACTGGTGCAAAGGTTTATGTGTAGTCAATCCCTTCTTGCTGACTATAGCCCTGAGCAACCAGTCTGGCTTTGTTTCTTACCACTTCTCCCTTCTCGCTTAGCTTGTTTCTGAAAACCCACTTAGTGCCGATGAGGTTAAATCCTTTTGGTCTAGGAACCAAGTCCCATACGTCATTCCTTGTAAACTGATTGAGTTCTTCTTGCATGGAAATTATCCAGTCTGGATCTTCTAGAGCTTGATCAACAGAAGTTGGCTCGATCAAAGAAACAAGACCTAATTGACAGTCTGCATTGTTCTTAAGGAATTCCCTTGTTCAGATGGGATCGTCTTTCTTTCCAAGGATCACATCTTCTGAATGAGCTGAAGCAAGTCTGGGTGATCTTCTGACTGTTGGCTCTTCAGAAATCCTGAGATTCTCTAAAGATGCAGCAACTCGATCTTCTGATCCATTGCTTCTGAGACTTTCAGCTTCTGTAGCTTTGCTTCTTGGTTCTACAGCTTCTGATATATCAATATCTATATCTGCAAAATTCTCAAACTGCTTTGGTTTTTCAAGACCAAGCTTATCATCAAACCTGATATTGATTGATTCTTCTACAATCAATGTTTCAGTATTGTATACTCTGTAGCCTTTAGAGCGTTCAGAATATCCAAGAAGGAAACACTTTTGTGCTTTAGAATCAAACTTACCAAGATGATCTTTAGTATTCAGAATAAAACATACACATCCAAAAGGATGGAAATATGAAATGTTGGGCTTTCTGTTCTTCCACAATTCATAAGGAGTCTTATTTAGAATAGGTCTGATAGAGATTCTATTCTGAATATAACACGCAGTGTTTATTGCTTCTGCCCATAAATGCTTAGCCATATTGGTTTCATTGATCATGGTTCTGGCCATTTCTTGTAGAGTCCTATTCTTTCGCTCTACAACTCCATTTTGCTGTGGAGTTCTAGGACAAGAGAAATCATGGGCAATACCATTTTCTTTGAAGAACTCCTCAAAGAATCTGTTCTCAAATTCGCCACCATGATCACTTCTGACTTTTATGATCTTGCACTCCTTCTCAGATTGGATCTGAGTGCAGAATTCAAAGAACACTGAATGAGACTCATCCTTGTGTTTTAAGAACCTTACCCATGTCCAGCGGCTATAATCATCAACGATGACTAATCCATATTTCTTCCCTCTGACAGATGCTGTTTTGACTGGGCCAAATAGATCAATGTGCAAGAGTTCTAACGGCCTTGAGGTAGACACAACATTCTTAGACTTGAATGCAGGTTTGGAGAACTTGCCCTTCTGACATGATTCACAAAGAGCATCTGATTTGTATTTCAGATTTGGGAGTCCTCTGACCAGATTTAGTTTGTTAATCTAAGAAATCTTTCTCAAACTAGCATGTCCTAATCTTCTGTGCCAGACCCATTGCTCCTCAGAAACAGACATAAGACAAGTCACCTTCTGCTTCTCAAGATCAGAAAGATCAATCTTATAAATGTTGTTCTTTCTCTTGCCTGTAAATAGGATTGAGCCATCCTTCTGACTTACAGCATTGCAAGACTTTTGATTGAAGATTATATCATAACCATTGTCACTTAATTGACTTATGGACAATAAGTTATGCGTTAATCCTTCTACAAGAATTACATTAGTTATGGAAGGAGAGTTACCAAGACTTATGGTTCCAGAGCCAATGATTTTGCCCTTCTGATCTCCTCCAAACTTGACTTCTCCACCTGGTTTAAGCACCAGGTCTTGGAATGTAGACCTTCTTCCCGTCATGTGTCGCGAGCACCCAGAGTCCAGGTACCATGACATGTTGTGCTTTGTCTTCTTTGCAGCCAAGGATATCTGCAATAGGAATAATCTTTTCCTTAGGTACCCACAATTTCTTGGGTCCTTTCTTGTTAGTTTTCCTCAAGTTCTGATTGAACTTGGGTTTAGCATGATATTTAATAGGAGGAACAGCATGATATTCTTTAGGTTTGTTAGCATGATATTTCTTAGGATGTGTCACATGCTTCTTGGTGTGAACAATGTTAAAGCTCTGTGCATGTGAAGTGAGCCTAATATCATGTGCATGGCCATATTTGAACTGATCATACAATGGCTTGTATGTGATCTTCAGATCATCAACAGGTTTAAATTTATGTGAGGTATCACCCTCATAGCCAAAACCAAACCTTCTGTTTCCAGAAACACCATATATCATAGAAGCAAGATGACTTCTGCCAATACTTCTAGATAAGAACTTTCTGAAGCTCGAGTCATATTCTTTTAGAATATGATTCATGCTAGGAATGGATTTTTCTGTTTCAGAAGGAGATCCACTATCTTTGGATAGATTTAAAACTTTTTCCTTCAGTTCAGAATTTTCCAATTCCAGCTTCTTAGTTTCAAATTCAAACTGCTTTTTCAGCTTTTTGTATTTGATACTAAGATGAGCCTTGAGTTCCAGAAGTTCTGCTAAATTGGAAACTAGCTCTTCTCTAGATAGTTCAGAAAATACCTCTTCAGAATCTGATTCTGATGTAGATTCTGATCCATCATCTTCTGTAGCCATCACCGCGAAGTTGGCTTGCTCTCCTTCAGAGTCTGATTCTGATTCTGATTCAGAATCATCCCATGTTGCCATAAGACCTTTCTTCTTATGAAACTTCTTCTTGGGATTCTCCTTCTGAAGTTTTGGACATTCATTCTTGAAGTGTCCAGGCTCATTGCACTCATAGCAGACAACCTTCTTCTTGTCAGATCTTCTGTCACCAGAAGATTCTCCTGGTTCAAATCTCTTTGAACTTCTGAAGCCTCTGAACTTCCTTTGCTTGCTCTTCCAGAGTTGGTTTACCCTTCTGGAGATCATGGACAGTTCATCTTCTTCTTCAGATTCTGATTCTTCAGGATCTTCTTCTCTAGCCTGAAAAGCGTTAGTACATTTTTTAACATTTGATTTTAACGCAATAGACTTACCTTTCTTCTGAGGCTCGTTTGCATCCAGCTCTATTTCATGGCTTCTCAAGGCACTGATAAGCTCTTCCAAAGAAACTTCATTCAGATTCTTTGCAATCTTGAATGCTGTTACCATTGGACCCCATCTTCTGGGTAAGCTTCTGATAATCTTCTTTACATGATCAGCCTTGGTGTAGCCTTTATCTAGAACTCTTAATCCAGCAGTTAGCGTTTGAAATCTTGAGAACATCTTCTCACTGTTTTCATCATCCTCCATCTTGAAGGCTTCATATCTCTAGATTGGAGCAAGAGCTTTAGTCTCCTTGACTTGAGCATTTCCCTCATGGGTCATTTTCAATGACTCATATATATCATAGGCCGTTTCCCTGTTAGATATCTTCTCATACTCAGCATGAGAGATAGCATTCAGCAAAACAGTTCTACATTTATGATGATTCTTGAAAAGCTTCTTCTGATCATCATTCATTTCTTGCCTTGTAAGCCTTACGCCACTAGTTTTCACTCGATGTTTGTAACCATCCATCAGAAGATCCCATAGCTCACCATCTAGACCAAGAAAGTAACTTTCCAGTTTATCTTTCCAGTATTCAAAGTTTTCACCATCAAATACTGGTGGTCTAGTATAACCATTGTTACCATTGTATTGCTCAGCAGAGCCAGATATAGATGCAGGTGGATCTGTTGGAATTTCACCAGCCATCTTTTATTGAAGCGTTTTTCTCTTCCTGAATCTTTTCTAAACACGGTTAAGTGCTTGCACCTTAGAACCGGCGCTCTGATACCAATTGAAGGATAGAAATACACTTAGAAAGGGGGGGGGTTTGAATAAGTGTAGTCTAATAACTTGAACGATAAAAACAATTTGCACAGTTATTTTTATCCTGGTTCGTTGTTAACTAAACTACTCCAGTCCACCCCCACGGAGTGATTTACCTCACCTGAGGATTTAATCCACTAATCGCAACAGATTACAATGGTTTTCCACTTAGCCCACGACTAAGTCTTCTAGAGTATCCTGATCATAACCTGATCACTCCAGGAACAAATGCTTAGACACAAGCTAAGACTTTCTTAGAGTATCCTGACCACCACGTGATCACTCTAATTACAACTGCTTAGACACAAGCTAAGACTTCCTAGAGTATCCTGATCAACACTTGATCACTCTAGTTACTTACAAATTAATGTTATCAAATAAGAGTTTTACAATGCTTCTGAAAAGCTATAATCACAACAATGATATTTCTCTTACAGTTTAAGCTTGATCTCACTAATATATTACAACAGCAATGTAGTGAGCTTTGATGAGGATGAAGTTTGTGAGCTTTGATTTGAACAGCGTTTCAGCAAGTTTGTATTCACACAATTCGTCAGAATCGGTAACATTGCTTCTCATCAGAACTTCATATTTATAGGTACTTGAGAAGATGATCGTTGGGAGCATTTAATGCTTTGCGTATTCCGTACAGCATTGCATTTAATGTTTCACTCTTTTGTCAACTACCTCGAGCCTTGTTCACGCTGTGTCTACTGACGTTGCCTTTAATAGCTTCTAACGTTCCATTTGTCAGTCAGCGTAGCCTGCCACTTGTACTTGCTTCTGATCTGATGTTTGTGTATACAACGTTTGAATATCATCAGAGTCAAACAGCTTGGTGCATAACATCTTCTTGTCTTTTGACCTTGAAGTGCTTCTGAGCGTGATACCATGAGAACTTCAGTGCTTCTGCTTCTGATCTCAAGTTCTTCTGATGCTTCCATAGACCCGTGTTCTGATTCTGCTTTGACCATCTTCTGATGTCTTGCCAGACCATGTTCTGATGTTGCATGCTGAACCTTCTGTGTCAAAGCTTCTGAGCGCTGATTTGTGCATACTCTTTATATATTTCCTGAAAGGGAAATTGCAGTGTATTAGAGTACCACATTATCTTACACAAAATTCATATCCTTGTTATCATCAAAACTAAGAATATTGATCAGAACAAATCTTGTTCTAACAGTGTGTGCAGCATGCTACTTGGTGTGTATTAAATGAAAACTCTTAGAGTTTGATGTGAGCTTTATATCATGAGAATGGCCAAACTTGAATTGATCATACAGAGGTTTGTATGTTATTTTCATCTCATCAACAGGTTCAAGTTTATATGGGGTTTCACCCTCATATCCTATGCCAACTCCTATGTTTCCACTAACTGCATATATCATAGAGGCAAGTTGACTTCTTCCAATACCTCTAGATAGAAATTTTCTAAAACTCAAGTCATATTCCTTAAGAATATTGTTCACACTTGGAATAGACTTTTATGAACTAGAAGATGACTCAACATCTTTAGATAGTTTTAAAAAAATTTCTTTGAGTTCAGCATTTTCTATTCCAAGCTTCTTAGTTTCAGATGCAAAGAGCTTTCTCAGCTTTTTGTATTTGATACTAAGTTTAGCCTTGATTTCCAGAATTTCAGGTATGCTGGAAACTAGCTCATCTCTAGAAAGTTCAGAAAATACCTCTTCAGAGTTTGAGTCTGATGTAGATTCTGATTCATCATCAATAGTGGCCATCAGCGCTATGTTAGCCTGCTCGTCTTCAGAGTTTGACTCTTGATCAGAAGAATCTGAGTCATCCCAAGTAGCCAGAAGGCCTTTCTTGTTTTCAAATTTTTTCTTGGGCTTTTCCCTCTGAAGCTTTGGACACTCATTCTTGTAATGTCCTGGCTTCTTGCATTCATAGCATGTCACCTTCTTTTTCTCATATCTTCTGTGTCCAAAAGATTCTCCTCTTTCAGGCCTTTTTGAGCTTCTGAAGTTCTTGAACTTCCTCTATTTTCTCTTCCAGAGTTGATTTACTCTTCTGGAGATCATAGAGAGTTCATCTTCTTCTTCTTCTGATTCTAACTCTTCAGAATCTTCTTCTTCTGCCTGAAAAGCGTTAGTGCATTTTTTATTATTAGATTTTAATGCAATTGACTTACCTTTCTTCTGAGTTTCATTTGCATCCAGCTCTATTTCATGACTTCGTAAGGCACTGATCAGCTCTTCAAGAGAAACTTCATTCAGATTCTTAGCAATCTTGAATGTAGTCACCATTGGGCCCCATCTTCTGGGAAAGCTTCTGATGATCTTCTTGACGTGATCTGCCTTGGTGTAGCCTTTGTCTAGCACTCTTAATCCAGCAGTCAGAGTTTGGAATCTTGAGAACATTGCTTCAATGTTTTCATCTTCCTGCATCTTGAAGGCTTCATACTTCTGGATTAATGCTAAGGCCTTTGTCTCCTTAACTTGAGCATTACCTTCATGAGTCATCTTCAATGATTCAAAGATGTCATGAGCAGTTTCTCTGTTTGTTATCTTCTCATATTCAGCATGAGAGATACCATTTAGCAATATTGTTCTGGACTTGTGATAATTTTTGAAGTCTTTCTTCTGAGCATCACTCATGGCTTCTCATGACACCTTGACACCTTGAGCATTAACAGGATGTGTGTAACCATCCAGCACTAGATCCCATAAGTCCCCATCTTGACAAAGAAAGTAACTTTTGAGTCTATCTTTCCAGTACTCAAAGTTTTCACCATCAAAAACTGGTGGTCTATTATAGCCATTGAAACTATTGCTTCCATTACCATTGTTGTTTTGTTCAGGTGTGGGAGTGGATGTAGCTGTTTCAACCATATTGACTTTGTGTTTTTCTCCCTGAATCTTTTATCTAACACGATTTAGTGCTTGCACCTAGAACCGGCGCTCTGATGCCAATTGAAGGATAGAAAAAAACTTAGAAAGGGGGGGTTTGAATAAGTGTGACTTTAAAAACTTGTAAGATAAAAACAATGAACACAATTATTTTTATCCTGGTTTGTTGTTAACGAAACTACTCTAGTCCACCCCCTTAGAGTGATTGACCTCAACTGAGGATTTAATCCACTAATCCAACTGATTACAATGGTTATCCACTTAGAAAACTTCTAAGTCTTCTAGAGTATACAGATCACAACTTGATCACTCTAGGAAATCACTACTTAGAAAACTTCTAAGTCTTCTACAGTCTACTGATCACAACTTGATCACTCTAGGAACCTTTTACAAACAATGTAAAATAATGTTTTCAAGAGTAAGATTGCTTCTTATAAAGCTATAATCACAACAGTGATATTTCTCTTAAGTTCTAAGCTTAACACTCACTAAATATCACAAGAGTTTGAGAGGTTGAAGATGAAGTTCGTGAGCTTTGATTTTGACAGCGTTTTGGTATACTGCGCAAGTGTTCTCTATGTTGCTTCTGATCGGAACTTCTATATATAAGCATTTGAGAGAAGATGACCCTTGGGTTGCATTTAATGCTTTGCATGAATAGTACAACGCTGCATTTAATGTTTCACACTTTTGTCAACTACCTCGAGCCATGCTTTTGCTGCTTTTACTGACTTAGCCTTTTGTAGCTTCTAGCGTTCCTTTTGTCAGTCAGAGATTAAACTTAATAGCCTGTCATCTTGTACTTTCTTCTGAACTCATATTTGTAGATAACAACGTTTGAATTTCAGAGTCAACAGCTTGGTGCAGAGCATCTTGTTATCTTCTGACTTTGAAGAGCTTGAGCGTGATACCGTTTAGAACTTCAGTGCTTCTGCTTCTGACTTCATGTTCTTCTGATGCTTCATAGTTCATGTTCTGATTCTGCTTGACCATCTTCTGATGTCTTGCCAGAGCATGTTCTAATGTAGCCATCCAGAACCTTCTGAGTCAGTGCTTCTGAGCGCTGATTTGTTCATACTCTTTATGTATTTCCTGAAATGGAAAATGCAAAGGATTAGAGTACCACATTGTCTTATACAAAATTCATATATAATGTTATCATCAAAACATAGAATATTGATCAGAACAAATCTTGTTCTAACATGTACCTCGTTCAACTGTATAAACCCTTCCAAGATCCTCAATCATATTTTCAAGTTATTGATGAATGCATGATTTTATTGATGAATGCATGATTTTATTGATGACCTAAAATGCAAATGGTGTTAAAGCAATAAGCCAGTTAGAAGTAAAATTAGATGGGCAAATTTTAGGGTGCAACAACAAGGAAGGAGGATTTGTGAGCAGACCACCTGTTATGAATGGAAGCAACTATGACTACTGGAAACCACGTATGGTGGATTTCTTAAAGTTCTTGGACACCAGGGCTTGGAAAGCTGTATTGAATGGATGGAAACACCCTGTCATTTTGGGACCAGATAAACAACCCACTTCTGAGTTAAAGCCTAAAAAAGATTGGAATAAAGAAGAGGATGAATTATCTCTTTGAAATTCTAAAGCCTTGGATGCCATATTCAATGGAATTGACAAGAACATCTTCAGATTGGTGAATACATGTGAAGTAGCTAAAGATGCTTGGGAAATTCTTAAAACTACTCATGAAGGCACATCCAAAGTAGAGATGTCAAGACTTCAGCTACTCACCAGCCAATTTGAGAATCTGTAGATGAAAGATGATGAAAGTATTCATGACTTTCATATGAATATCCTTGAGATTGCTAATGAATCCAGTTCTTTAGGAGAAAATATGTAAGAAGACAAACTAGTGAGAAAGATGCTCAGGTCTCTTCCCAAGAGATTTGACATGAAGGTGACTTCCATAGAAGAAGCTCAAGACATCAACCTGTTGAGATTGGATGAGCTAGTTAGTTCTCTATAAACCTTGAATTGAGCATCAATGAAAGATCTGAAAAGAAGCACAAAAGCATAAAGTTGTAGCTAACACTGAAAGTGAAAAGGAGGAATGTGATCTGGGTAAAGAAGAAGGAATATCCAATGCTATAGTGCTGCTTGGAAGACAATTTAACAAGGTGATAAAGCAGATGGGTAGGAATCCGGGTAGGAATCCAAGATCAAATGTACAAAACAACTCATCTGACATCCACAAGTCAAATGATTTTGGAAGAAGAAAAGCTGAAGAAAATTTCACTCAAGGAAAAGGAATATAGTTTCATGAATGTGAAGGTTTTGGCCATATTAAAGCTGAATGTCTTACATATCTTAAGAGACAGAAGAATGGCTTATCTGTAACTTGGTATTAAGAGGATTTTGAAAGTGATCTTGAAGAGGGATCTGCCAAGCATGTAAAGGCTTTAACAGGTAGACATGTCTCTGATGAAGACTCTAGTGAAGATGATCTAACCTATGATGAGCTAGCTGCGTCATACAAAGAACTGTATCTCAAAAGTATTGAATTATGCCAAGAAGGAGAGAAACAAAAAGGTCTCATATAAAATCTGAAGGCAGAAAAGAAAGAGCATCTGAAAATTATATCTAGCCTGGAAGAAGAAGTGGGGTCTCTGAAGTCTAAACTTTACAGAGTCCATAAGTCTGTCAGAACGCTGAATAATGGGACTGACTCATTAGACGAAATTCTTCAAGTGGGAAAAAGATATCTAAAGATATCTATGTCAAGCTCCACTCATCCCAAATCTGAGCCAAAGATGTCGAATCAGATGTTTCAACATCATGGCAAGGGTAAAGTTAATCATAAGAAGAAAAAACTCCACCGCTGGAGACGTCATCATTGTGGAAGGTTTGGTCATATAAAACCTTTCCGCTTTAGGTTATATGGGTTCCCTAAGCCTATACCCCTCCCTAAGTCTTATAAGGTTGTTTCAAATGGAAAAGAGGTGAAACACTGGGTCCCTTAGAATGCTGTTACCAGTATGATAGCTCACACTTCACAAAGAGTTTCAACCAAAGAAAACTGGTACTTTAACACTGGCTATTCTAGGCATATGACACATGTCAAAAATTTGTTGGTGGATATGAAACCTCATTCCACTAGCTATGTTAATTTTGGTGATGGAGCTAAAGGTGAAATCAAAGGGATTGGAAATCAGGAGTTCTCAAGAGTTCCAAATCTTAATGACGTGTTGTTTGTGGAAGGATTGACAACTAACCTAATAAGCATAAGTCAGTTGTGTGATCAAGGATACAAAGTAAACTTCACCAAACCTAAGTGTCTTGTTACCAATAAGAAGAGTGAAGTGGTCATGAAAGAAGTCTGGTCTAAGGACATTTGTTACCTATGGGTTCCCCAAGAATTAAGCTATTCCTCCACATGCCAAAGATTCCCAAAAGAAAAGGAAGGAAAAATCATGAGTGCCCAAATATAAATTGATAATATTATGCTTGATGGAATGTTTAGTGAGATGCTTCAACATTATGGCAAACAAATGAATCCGAAATTTGAGACGTGCCCTATTGGTAAGCTAATCTATGATCTCGGTCTTCAAGTAAACAAAATAGAAGACTCTATACTCTTATCTCAGAGTAAATATGTTAAAAATATAATTGAGAACTGTGAGACTTTGAAAGGGATATTAGGGATCTGCATATATGAGGGTCTGTAGCAATTAATAGCATGTGGGAATATCATTAAAGTGTTGTCATGCCATTTATTATGGTATGAAAAACAACTCATGATAATTTAGATTTCCAACAAGTAAAGAGCCCATATAAAAAACAATCATTTCAAGCTTCTCAAATACTTTCCCACACGCTACATCATTATTCTTATTCACTGCAACAACCCTTTCATCTTCTTGCATAGAAAAAGGACCCATTTTCTTCGCCATCTCCTTTTTCACAAAATCTCAAAGATGTCACAACATTGTGATTCGTCCTCCTCCAAACGTACCTCTAATGAATAAAATGCTTCTGGGTCGAACTCTGGAACCCACACTGTGTTGCCTTCCTTTGATGAAGTTCTTGATGTTATCCCCTTGTCAATTGTTTCATGTTCTGAGACAGAGTCCAAGAAGGTTAGATCATCCCATGCAAGGCCAGTTACAACATAGCAGATGTTATCCCCTTGTCGATTGGTAAAACATTCTGTTCAAAATATGTTATGAAGAATGCTTTGACTTGTGACCAATACATCATAGTAGATGTTAAAAGATGTCAAAGTAGATGTCTTAACATTGTTAGCTAAGACTGTACTGTGTTTTAGTTTATGTTTTGGGTTATTTTTATATCAGGTGTTCGTGTGTATGAAATTTCTGCGCAAACTCAGGAGAAGTTTTTTACACGAGCTGTTCCAATAACATTGGAGTAATCATGTCCTGATTTCATGGAGATATATATGGGAAGCTTTAAAACCTGATTTGCTCTTGGCCCAAGCCCATGTTTGCCGCAGCTGCTGCTACCTTATAAAGACTGCATAATGCCACTTGTGCCGGAACTCACATTTTGAAGACTGTGTGTTTATCGTGTTTAGTCCTTGAGTCTTTTGTTATTTCTAATCCGCTCTTATATTGTTTTGATATTAGAGTTGGAGTATTTTAGTTTAGTTGTAATTTTTTAATCATCCATAAGCTTTTAAGCAAGAGATGGTTATGTGTCTTTGAAGAGTGTCTTCTACTATTGATTAATTATGTTTTTTATCACTGGTTGTGGTTGAAGGGATTTGAGGAGGGCCTCATACCTAGGTGAGTCTTAGGTAGAAATATAGCACGGGTAGTGATTAAGTGAGTAGATCGTAAACTGGGTGATTTTTAAGGGTCTATAAATTGATATTATCTAATGGACTTATCCCTGGCTTGGTAGCCCCTAGAGTAGGTGTTGTTATACACTGAACTGGGTTAACACTTCTTCGTGTCTTATACTTTCTGTTACTGTTTTTATCTTGTTCCATACTGTTCAGTTCTCAGATATTTGTGTCATGATATTTCCCTCGACATCACATCTGATACCAGAATTTCAATAATAATAACTATTATTATATTATATGATGTTCCATATTTAACTTAAGTGCACCGTACCTTACGATGTTCGATAATTCTCTCAATTACACCATGGCATACCCTAATTTTTAACCCCCCTGAGATGTCACATTCAACCTATCCCATCAGCTCAAGGTAGATACCCAGAGCAGTTGCTTATCCATCAAGAACTAAAAATAGGGTTTTCAAGGATAGGAAATTTAGAAAAAGGCTTTGCAAAAAATCAACCATTTGAAGATATAAGGCTTCAAAGTTGATGCAAAATCCTAAAATGTTGAAAAAACCTAAATATCTCCAAACTTTATGGGCCATTTTCACCAATTTCCTTGATGAATTTTGAGGAAACACAAAACTAATGGATTGATGTAAATCCTCCAAGCTTTTCAAAAGGTATTTGATCACTTCCTAATTCAAATTTTTCAAGGTGTTATGCATGATCAAATTAAGGTATCCAAAGGTGAATTTCAAGGCATGACAAACTTTGGTTTTGGTCATTTTGCACAAGTGCCTTCCCTAATTGATGCATCTATACTTCATAAATATCAGAAGGGATGAGATAGAATCAAATGCATCATTGTACTAAGATTGGAGAATATTCCAAAAAATCAAAACATGTGATTATGTAATGATTACATTTGAGAATTTATGGCCAAGTGGTGATTCATCAAGGGAACCTTCTCTTAGCCAATTGGAGAGCTCCTACACATAAGAAATAGCCTATATTCTGAGATGGAATCAAGGGTTGGGGCTGATCTAAGAAAAAAATGAAAAAACTCATCATTGCATTTTGGATATCTTTGGAATTTCTTCATGGCCAAGTAACTCAAAGTGACCTATCTTTGCTCACTTCACTCGCTCATCATCTTAGATCCTTTGCCTATAAATCGAGGCCTCTCTTTCAGTTCAAATCACACCAAAGAAACTTCAATACCTGCTTTCTCCAAAATCTCTCTCTTTTGATCACTTTTCAAAAGTTCTTGGAATGAAGGAGGCTATTCTTCAGTGCATAACTTAAACATTGAAAGTGATCATTTTAATATCTCAAGGAGTCTAAAGGGAAGTGATCCAGGTCCTCATTGGAGCTCTGTAGCTGCTAGAGCGCCATGGCCACACTTCACTTGAAGCTCAGGTAGATGGAATCGGGTCGAGCAATCCAGGAGGTTTCAATCCATTTGGAGTGTTTCAATAGCTTCCTTAGGGTGTAAGGAAGCTAATCAGATGCCTGCAACTCATCTGTAAGTGTAGGTTCATCATCTTCCATTCTCACTTGGAGCTCATGTAGGTGAGATCGAGCTGGGAAATTCTGGGTGGTTCAAGGAGAAATAAAGGTCTCTTTAGCATCCCTGAGGTACAAGGAAGCTTTTACAATCATCCATTCATTGCTGGGAGTCCTCTACCATAGCCATCGACCTGCAGTTTCAAAGGTAAGTTTTCAAAATCTAACCCTCTTATTCTTGTACATATTTTATCAAAGCTCGATACCTGTTCATTATACACCATTAGAGGATCAAAATCCCTCTATCATCATTCATTTATTATTCAGCATCATCATTTAATTTAATTTTCAAATTTTAGGGTTCTTCACGTATTTTCATTAATTCAGTAGAGGCAAGTTAGAAAAATTTGGAATCGTGAAGGAATTTAGAACAATTTTCATGTTTACATCTTGGCCATTGGTTGAGAAATGAGAGAGTTGGAATTCCAAATTTCCAAAAAGCTTGAGGTTGAAGACGATGATGGTGGTGGCGCCATTTTTGAATCTTAGAGGCAAGTTTAATATATTTTGAATGGTAGGCGTGTTTTAATCTGAAATCATCGTCTGGCCTAGTGGCCACACCGCGCGTCCATGTCTCTCTTGCCTCAGGTATGGGGTTCGATCACCCCCTAGACCTTTTGTTCATTCATTTATTTTTCAAACCATTTTCAGAGCCTTGTTTGCACATATTATCAAATGCTTCCCTAAAATTTGGCTTTGATTTGTGTTGGCTCCCCATGTGGCATGGGTTTAACTCTTGCTAAGACCAAAAACAAACCTTTATGCCATTTTTCTTTTCATTTTTTTCAAAACTTCACTTAATCATTTCACCTATCAAAATTAAGCATTTCCACTTTATTTTTCACACACTTCTCATTTATCATACCTATTTTGAGAATATCCAAAAAAATCACAAAAAATAAATATTTATTTGATATATTTTTATTAGGTTTAAAATGGGGTATTTTTAAGTATTTTTAATACTTTTAAAATATACTTTCCTTTGAGTTTTCAAAACCAAACCTTTTGTAAATATTTTTTATAAACAAACCCTAATTACATAGGTCTTAATTAAGTGTAGATATTATATCTTACCTTAATTTGTTTGTTTTATCATTAAAAAAATTGTTTTCTTCAATTCCCGATTAAACAAGACAACCAGGGTGTTCAAACAACAAACCTCTACATTTTTCAAATCAATTCCAGTTCAATTTCAAATATTTCAAATCTCCTGGGCCTCTCCTTGAGTCTAAGTCTCAACCCCTTTTTCATTTTCAGTTCTGTTCATGTTCAGTTTAGTTCATTTTTAATTCAAGTTCAGTTCAATTTCAATTCATTTTCAAACATCAATTACTTTCAACGGTTTTTCATAAACAGTATGGTGTTCATACGAACCCTTTTGTTTTTGTACATACTTGTCTGTTTTCAAACCTTGTCTTCTTTACAAAATATTTTCATCTGTTTTAAATCTTTGGTACTAGGAGGGGAATTATTCTCAGTGAAACTGCTCCTAGACCAATTTAGGCCCCTCTTCTGAGGTATAAGTACTTAAGCCTTCTCTTCTTCTATTTTTCAACTATTTTTGAAACTCTCGACTTCATTTTAAATTCAAACGTTCAACTGTTTCCAAATAAAGCATTCAACTACTTTTCAATAAAACTGTTCATTGAGGTTCTGTACATAATCTTTGAGCCTCCTCTTCCCCTAGGTAAGTGTTTATAACTTTCATTTACTGCTTTTAATATACATATTCAATACAACCTGTAAAATATATACTGTTTAAATCTCCGTCTAAGAAAAACCTTAGGACAGATAAAATGTATATATTATTATAGAATTATGACATAGGATTGAGGATGACTTCCCGGTGAAGACTCTTTCCTAATAAAATAACATAGTTTACCTTCAAGATGAATTATTCCCGGTGAAACATCTTGAAAAAAGCCTTAGAACAAAAATATGGCACATCCACCTAAGGGGAATTATTCCCGGTGAAACCTCTTACCCCTTTTGCCTAAAGCCAAACTAGTCATGCCAACATAGCTTCCTCTTGTGCTATAATAAAAGCCTCGATGACCCTCGATAAGCCCCCTCTTAGGCTTACAATACAAGGACCCACATGACTCTTATAAGCATCCCACAACTTCGTCTTAAGCTTGTATACAAGGACCCCTCAGGTTCCTAAAAGCATAGGACATGTCTTTAATCCCCTTCACCCTTGTGAGAAGCCAAATCCTTAAAATTCATAATCACAATCATTCAAGTGTTCAATTACAATTGTTCAAGTATTCAATCACAATCATTCAAGTATTCGTTCAATCTCAATCATTGAGTTTTCTTCCCTACAAAGTCATAGACATGGAAAGTCTTAACTCTCAAACATCTTCAATCATCCTTAGTTCAACCTTAGGAATGAGAGACATGGACAATCTCTATCACCCACCTCCTTCTTGAAGGATAGAAAAACACTTAGAAAGGGGGGGTTTGAATAAGTGTGACTTTAAAAACTCTTAAGATAAAAACAATTGCACAATGAGTCTACTGATCACAACTTGATCACTCTAGGAACCTTTTACAAATCAATGTAAAATAAATGTTTACAAGAGTATACAAATGCTTCTTAAAAAGCTATAATCACAACTGTGATATTTCTCTTAAGTTCTAAGCTTAAATCTCACTAAGATATTACAAGAGTAGTGAGGTTGAAGATGAAGTTTGAGAGCTTTTGAATTTGAAAGCGTTTCTGTATTTTGCGCAAGAGTTGTGTATTCAGCTTCTCATCAGAACTTCTATTTATAGGCGTTATGAGAAGATGACCGTTGGGAGCATTTAATGCGTTGCGTGATCCGTACAACTTTGCTTTTAATGTTTCACTCTTTTGTCAACTACCTCGAGCCTTGCTTTTCCTACTTTAACTGACTTTGCCTTTAATAGCGTCTAACGTTCCTTTTGTCAGTCAGCGTAGCCTGTCATCTTGTACTTGCTTCTGATATGATCTTTGTAGATACAAAGTTTGAATATCAGAGTCATTCAGCTTGGTGCAGAGCAACTTCTTGTCTTCTAACTTTGAAGTGCTTCTAGCGTGATACCATAAGAACTTCAGTGCTTCTGCTTCTGAACTCAAGTTCTTCTGATGCTTCATAGACCATGTTCTGATTCTGCTTGACCATCTTCTGATGTTTTGCGAGAGCATGTTCTGATGTTGCATACTTGAACCTTCTGAGTCAGTGCTTCTTGCGCTGAATTGTGCATACTCTTTATATATTTCCTGAAATGGAAAATGCATAGGATTAGAGTACCACATTGTCTTATACAAAATTCATATATAATGTTATCATCAAAACTAAGAATATTGATCAGAACAATTCTTGTTCTAACAATCTCCCCCTTTTTGATGATGACAAAAACATATATAATTGATATGAATTTGCAATCAGAATATCAGATGACTAAAGACAATTACACAGTTATAGCATAAGCATATAAACATAGTGTGTGAATATGTCTCCCCCTGAGATTAACAATCTCCCCCTGAAATAAATACTAGAAGAATTTATAAATAAATGACTTCCCTGAGTATTTTCCATTTCAGTCGAGACGTTCACATTTGCCTAGAACTTCAGAACATTCAGAGCTTCTTGCTTCCATAGGACAGCTTCAGAGCTTTGAATTTCTTCTTGAATCATATCATGCTTGATTGTATCAGAACATTCTTGAATGTATTAGAGCATCATCAGAGCATCTTTACATCTTGATATGTTTCAGAACAAACTGGACAACAAAAGTCAGAGCATGAATGAATCAGAACATTCTTTTAAGAAAGAACATGTATCAGAGCAAACTTTGGTAAGTTCTTAAAAAGAATATGTATTAGAACATATGAGAGATAAGAATGTATTAGAGCATATTCTGCCACGAGAATATCAAAACATTCTTTCTTCTTGCTTCTGATCTTGAAACTTCACAGCACTAAGCTTGCTTCAATTCCAAGAACATGCTTCTTTATTGAATTGCATTTCCCCATGTATTTGCTTCTCATGTGTAGCTTTTTCAGAATGTCTTCAGTCCTGCAAAAAATCTCAAAGACATAGAACTTGCAAATAATGTTAGGAATGTTGAGACTTAATCCCAACAACTGATATAGTAAACCAAATCAGTTAGCATGTTTCTCCCCCTTTTTGTCATAACATCAAAAAGCATTTAAAAGATTCAGATGAAAAACAATATGAGTGAAGAAGGTAATATTTCATTGATTCAATAATATATCAGAAGATACAAAAGAATAGAAGCAGATGCAAGAAACAGATGCAAGAAACAAGAAAACAACTAAAACCAAGACACAATACGACTAGCCTAGCTTAGAAACTATTTTGGCCAGAAGGTTTTGAATCTCAGAAGTGCTTTCAGTCTGCGTCTTCATGAATGAGCGAATCTCATTGTGAGTATCCTCATGCTTATCCAAACAAGAAGCTAGATCAGCTTGATTCTTTTGAAGAGCCTTCATGGCGTTCACCAGAACAGAAGGTTCAGCAGAAGAAGCTTCACAACTATCTTTCAAAGGAGTAGCATGCTCAACAGCAACATCAATCATGAGAACATCATCTTGATTTCCCTGAACAGGAAGTTTCTCAGCAGGATGATTCTCAGCAACGTGATTCTCAGCATCAGCTTCTGACATAGAAGCATCTTTAGCATATTCTGGAGCAGGGATATCAGAATCAGAATTTGCAAGAGCCTGAAGGATCTCATCCAGATTCCTTGGAGGAGTAGGAGCAGCAACTTCTGATGGGTATTCAACAGCTGGATATACCATATCTGGTGCTTTCTCAGAGGGATTCTCCCTTAGCCAGTTGAATAAAGACTGAAAGTCTCCAGTCAGAACATGAAACTGAGGCTTCCATACAACCATAGCAAGAGGCTGCACTTCCTCAGGCTCATCAGCAAACTCTTTTTCTTCAAGACAATGCTTGCACCAGAGAGGACTGAACCATGATTCTTCATAGGGCATGAGAGTTCTAAGAGGACCTGGAGCTTCTGCTTCACACGCCTTCTGAAGCTTCAGAAACTCAGAGTTCATCTTTCTTCTGAAAATTCTCCACAGATTTCTTAGAGCAACATCATCCATCCGGGCATGATGTGTGCTGCCTTTAAGGCTTCTAACCCTATCTGCATCTTTAGTTTTAATAATTCAAAAAATACACCTACAGAAAATTCCCGACGAGATTTGAGTCTGGTGATGGCAGAATCTGGGTGTAGAATGAAGTAAGGAGCAGATTCTCTATCAAGACAGAAAGATGATTCTGCTTTATTCTCAGATTCTAACACAACCAACTCAGGTTCAGGACGAGGTTTTGGTGTGAAGTTGCAGTCACGAAACAATTGTTCTAACGAATCAAAATTTAGAGGTTCTGATGCAATGGGATTATTTTGAGTATGGGACGAAATCGGTTCATAGTTTGAGTGAGGAGGAGGTTGAGAAGTGGAGATATTTGTATGAGGGGGAAGGAGAGTTTGAAGGGGTTGAACATCAATAATGGTTTCAGAAACAGGTTGGTCCGAAACAAAAATGGTTTTGGGTGAAGAAGGAGGGGTGAGAAGTTTGGTGGTTAAAGGTGATTTGGTGGAGGCTATTTCTGGTTGAATATCTGGTTGAGAAGGTTTAGGAACTTCTGTTGGTACAGATTTTGAACTTAAAACAGAAACAGAGTCAGGTTCAGAAACAAGTATACCTGAAGATCTTTTCTTCTGAAGCCTCTCAGAATCAGCTTCCATAGCCTTTCGCGTCTTCTTCTCATAAACGGCCTTCACCTTTTCTAGAGAAATTTCCCGCCTTCTGGCAGCTTCCTTCTTTTCTTCTTCCTTGTTCACTTCTTCTTGATTCACTTCTTCTTCTGATCTCTTTTCTACTTCAACAACTTTCTTTTTCTTCTTCTTATTTTTCTTCTTCTCTACGTCCTTCTCATCATTCTTCTCATTATCTTCTTTCTTTTCTTTCTTAGACTTCTTATGCTTCTTTCTTTTTACAACATCTTCTTGTTCTGTATTCTCATTTTCAACGACAACATTTTCATCAACTTCAGCAGCAACTTCTTCTTGATTTCTCTCCTCTTGACTAATAGAAGGAAGATCTAGCTTGCGCTTTGTTCTTCTTTCCTGATGATAAGCAGCTTCTGGGACAACTTCTGAAACAACTTCTGATACTCCAGCCTTGGAAGTAGAAAGCCTCTGACGACTTAATCCAGTTGGAGCATCGATAGCACTACCCTCTCTAAGAATGTTAAGATAGTGAACCTTAACTTCTGGTAGTTCATTTCTGAAAAACATTTCAAACTCAGCTAGAAAAGGGCCTCTTCTGTTTCTAACTCCTGGAATAGGTTGAGGAGCATTTCCAATAACTTGAATAAGATTCATCTTCCTCAATGTATTTGCATTCAAGATACTTCCAGTGATAGTAACAGGGTCCTTGATAACTCCAGCAGATTCCAGTTCTTCAACCATCTTGGTTTGAACCAGAAGATTGGTAATGATTCTCCCAAAGGGAATAACATTTCATTTCTTCGTTCTGTTCTCATCTCTAGTATCTCTTACAACATTCCACATATGATTGAAAATGATGTAAGGAACATCAACCTTCTTCTGAGTACCAATACAATACATGATGTATTGTTGGTCTTTGTTGACGAAGTTGGGTGAACAGGTCGATTTCCTGTGATAGAAACAGCCTAGAAGAATCTTTGTCCAAACCTTATAAATGTCCTTCAAATCCTTGACATTCTTGGTTTTCGTCACATCTGGGTATAGTTCAGCAAGTACATCTTCCCAGTTTGCTCTACGAGAAAGTTCAAAAGCACCAACAGGGTTTCCCAAATTGAACAACATTCGCAATAAGTCATTAGTGATTGAGAACAGTCTTCCATCAACAAATGAAACTATTTCTTTAGGAATGACGAAAGCATAAGCCCAAAACTCTTTTACCAAGTCAGGATAGTCTGGTCCACAGAACTCGAGAAACAACGATGACCATTCTTGAAAGATCATATTATCTCTGACATGAAACCCATGTTCTTCAAGATTATCAACGTCAACCATCAACTCACAAATCACTTCTAACTCATCCCGAGGAATCGAGCAAGTGACTGGTGTATTAAATGATTGTTCTTCTTCTTGTTGATGTTGTTGAGAAGAGGAACCGGCGTATTGAGATGAAGAAGCAGCCATTTGCACCTTTTTGAGATTGCTAGGTTTCTTCTTGCGTTTAGGGTTAGAGAAAATAGCGAACATATTGCAGAACTGCATACAGAGAGAGAGAGAGAGAGAAAATGAATGCGTAAAAGAGAGAATGATATGATGAGATGTGTTTATATAGATACGGATTTGAAAAAGAATGCAATGAAATTATGAGAATGAACAGTTACAGAATCAAGAAAATCAAATGCATTTAATGATGAATGACGTTAGCTGGGATAACGTGAAATTTGAAATGATTTGCACAGTTACCTAGGGCGGCGTCTCATCAGCTACACGCATGCTTGTCCAAATAGATTGAACACGTGTTCAACTTCTGGAATAGCTGGTGAGAGTTGTGCTTGCTTTGAATTAGATTCTGAAAGAGTTAGAACTTCTCATCTTCTCATTCTGATCATAAGTTCGTACTAATATTCCTTAGGAAAGATCTTGTTCTGATAGGATCTCCTTTCTTTCCAAGAATGACATCTTCTGAGTGAGCAGAGTTGAGTCTAGAAGATCTTCTGACAGTTGGCTCTTCAGAAATTATGAGATTCTCTAAAGAAGCAGCAACTTGATCTTCTGATACTTTGCTTCTGGGTTCTTCAGCTTCTGAAATTGAGATATCTATATCTGCAAAATTCTCAAACTGCTTTGGCTTTTCAAGACCAAGCTTATCATCAAATCTGATATTGATTGATTCTTCAACAATCAATGTTTCAGTATTGTATACTCTGTAGCCTTTAGAGCGTTCAGAATATCCAAGAAGGAAACACTTATGTGCCTTAGAATCAAACTTACTTAGATGATCATTAGTATTCAGAATAAAACACACACATCCAAAAGGATGAAAATATGAAATGTTGGGCTTTCTGTTCTTCAACAATTCATAAGGTGTCTTATTAAGAATAGGTCTGATAGAGATTCTATTCTGAATATAGCATGCAGTGTTTATGGCTTCTGCCCCGAAATGCTTAGCCATATTGGTTTCATTGATCATGGTTCTGGCTATTTCTTGTAGAGTCCTATTCTTTCGCTCTATAACTCCATTTTGCTGTGGAGTTCTAGGGCAAGAGAAATCATGGGCAATACCATTTTCTTTGAAGTAAACCTCAAAGAATCTGTTCTCATATTCGCCACCATGATCACTTCTGACCTTTATGATTTTACACTCTTTCTCAGATTGGATCTGAGTGCAGAATTCAAAGAACACTGAATGAGACTCATCCTTGTGTTTCAAGAACTTTACCCATGTCCATCGACTATAATCATCTACGATGACTAATCCATATTTCGTCCCTCTGACAGATGCTGTTTTGACTGGGCCAAACATATCAATGTGCAGAAGTTCTAGCGGCCTAGAGGAAGAGACAACATTCTTAGATTTGAATGCAGGTTTGGAAAACTTCCCTTTCTGACATGCTTCGCATAGAGCATCTGATTTATATTTCAGATTAGGGAGTCCTCTGACCAGATTTAGTTTGTTAATGTGAGAAATCTTTCTCAAACTAGCATGGCTTATTCTTCTGTGCCAGACCTATTGCTCTTCGCTAACAGACATAAGACAAGTTACCTTCTGATTCTTAAGATCTTGAAGATCAATCTTGTAAATGTTGTTCTTTCTCTTGCCTAAAAAGAGGATTGAGCCATCCTTCTGACTTACAGCCTTACAAGACTTTTGATCAAAGATTATGTCATAACCATTGTCACTTAATTGACTTATGGACAATAAGTTATGAGCTAATCCATCGACAAAAAGTACATTAGTTATAGAAGGAGAGTTACCAGTACTTATGGTTCCTGGGCCAATTATCTTGCCCTTTTGATTTCCTCCAAACTTAACTTCTCCAGCAGACTTAAGCACCAGGTCTTGGAACATAGACCTTTCTCCCGTCATGTGCCGCGAGCACCTAGAGTCCAGGTACCATGACATGTTTTTCTTTGTCTTCTTTGCTGCCAAGGATATCTGCAACAGAAATTATCTTCTCCTTAGGTACCCACATTTTCTTGGGTCCTTTCTTGTTAGTTCTGATTGAACTTGGGTTTTGCATGGTAAACAACAGGAGGTACAACATGATATTCCTTAGGTTGAGTAACATGATATTTTCTATTTCGTGTTGCATGCTTCTTAGTGTGTGTAACGTGAAAGCTTTTAGCATGTGAGGTGAGCCTAATATCATGGGAGTGGCCATACTTGAACTGATCATACAATGGCTTGTATGTGATTTTCATATCATCTACAAGTTCAAGTTTGTATGGGGTATCACCCTCATAGCCTATGCCAACTCTCTTGTTTCCACTTACAGCATATATCATGGAGGCAAGTTGACTTCTACCAATACCTCTAGATAAGAATTTCCTGAAGCTCAAGTCATATTCTTTAAGAATATTGTTCAAGCTTGGAATAGATTTTTCCGAACCAGAAGATTACTCAACATCTTTGGATAGTTTTAAAACTTTTTCATTGAGTTAAGAATTTTCTAATTCAAGCTTCTTAGTTTCAGATACAAAGAGCTTTCTCAGCTTTTTGTATTTGATACTAAGCTTAGCCTTGATTTCAAGAATTTCAGCTAAACTGAAGCTAGCTCATCTCTAGATAGATCAGAAAATACCTCTTCAGAGTCAGAGTCTGATTCTGATGTAGATTCTGATTAAGCATCCACAGTAGCCATCAGCGCAATGTTTTCCTACTCGCCTTCAGAGTCTGATTCTGATTCTTATGAATCTGAATCATCTCAAGTTGCCATAAGACCTTTCTTCTTATGAAACTTCTTCTTGGGCTTCCCCTTCTGAAGCTTTAGACACTCACTCTTGTAATGTTCTGGCTCATTGCATTCAAAGCACGTGACCTTCTTCTTGTCATTTCTTCTGCTTCCAGAAGATTCTCCTCTTTCAGGATTTTTGGAACTTCTGAAGTTCTTGAACTTCCTTTGCTTACTTTTCCAGAGTAGGTTTACCCTTCTGGAGATCATGGACAGTTCATCTTCTTCTTCTTCTTCTTCTTCTGATTCGGATTCTTCAGAATCTTCTTCTTCAGCCTGAAAAGCGTTAGTGCATTTTTTATTTAAAGATTTTAATGCAATAGACTTACCTTTCTTCTGAGGTTCATTAGCATCCAGCTCTATTTCATGACTCCTCAAGGCGCTGATCAGCTCTTCCAAAGAGACTTCATTCAGATTATTTGCTATCTTGAATGTAGTCACCATTGGGCCCCATCTTTTGGGAAAGCTTTTGATGATCTTCTTGACATGATCAGCCTTTGTATATCCCTTGTCAAGCACTCTTAATCCAGCAGTCAAGGTTTGAAATCTTAAGAACATTGTTTCAATGTTTTCATCATCCTCCATCTGGAAGGCTTCGTACTTCTGGATTAATGCAAGAGCTTTTGTCTCTTTGACTTGGGCATTTCCTTCATGAGTCATTTTCAATGATTCATAGATGTCATGGGCAGTTTCTCTGTTTGATATCTTCTCATATTCAGCATGAGAAATAGCATTCAGCAGAATAGTGCTACACTTGTGATGATTTTTGAATTGTTTCTTTTGATCATCACTCATTTCTTATCTTGACATCTTTGCTCCACTAGCCTTTACTGGATGTTTGTAACCATCCACAAGCAAGTCCCATAAATCACCATCTAGACCAAGAAAGTAACTTTCCGATCTATCTTTTCAGTATTCAAAGTTTTCACCATCAAATACTGGTGGTTTAGTATATCCATTTCCATTTCCATTGTTGTGTTGATCATTTGAAGTAGATGTAGTAGGAATAGCATCACCCATTTTGACTTAGTGTTTTTCTCACCCTGAATATTTTTCTAACACGGTTAAGTGCTTGCACCTAGAACCGGTGCTCTGATGCCAATTGAAGGATAGAAAAACACTTAGAAAGGGGGGTTTGAATAAGTGTGACTTTAAAAACTCTTAAGATAAAAACAATTGCACAATGATTTTTATCCTGGTTCGTTGTTAACGAAACTACTCCAGTCCACCCCCTTAGAGTGATTTACCTCACCTGAGGATTTAATCCACTAATCAACCTTGATTACAATGGTTTTCCACATAGATACCATCTATGTCTTCTAGAGTATTCTGATCACACCTTCATCACTCTAAGAAATACACTACTTAGAAACTTCTAAGTCTTCTAGAGTCTACTGATCACAACTTGATCACTCTAGGAACCATTTACAAATCAATGTTAAATGTTTACAAGAGTATACAAATGCTTCTTAAAAAGCTATAATCACAACTGTGATATTTCTCTTAAGTTCTAAGCTTAAATCTCACTAAGATATTACAAGAGTAGTGAGGTTGAAGATGAAGTTTGAGAGCTTTTAAATTTGACAGCGTTTCTGTATTTTGCGCAAGAGTTGTGTATTCAGCTTCTCATCAGAACTTCTATTTATAGGCGTTATGAGAAGATGACCGTTGGGAGCATTTAATGCGTTGCGTGATCCGTACAGCTTTGCTTTTAATGTTTCACTCTTTTGTCTACTACCTCGAGCCTTGTTTTTCCTACTTTAACTGACTTTGCCTTTAATAGCTTCTAACGTTCCTTTTGTCAGTCAGCGTAGCCTGTCATCTTGTACTTGCTTCTGATATGATCTTTGTAGATACAACGTTTGAATATCAGAGTCATTCAGCTTGGTGCAGAGCAACTTCTTGTCTTCTAACTTTGAAGTGCTTCTAGCGTGATACCATAAGAACTTCAGTGCTTCTGCTTCTGAACTCAAGTTCTTCTGATGCTTCATAGACCATGTTCTGATTCTGCTTGACCATCTTCTGATGTTTTGCGAGAGCATGTTCTGATACTGCATACTTGAACCTTCTGAGTCAGTGCTTCTTGCGCTGAGTTGTGCATACTCTTTATATATTTCCTGAAATGGAAAATGCATAGGATTAGAGTACCACATTGTCTTATACAAAATTCATATATAATGTTATCATCAAAACTAAGAATATTGATCAGAACAATTCTTGTTCTAACAATCTCCCCCTTTTTTATGATGACAAAAACATATATAATTGATATGAATTTGCAATCAGAATATCAGATGACTAAAGACAATTACACAGTTATAGCATAAGCATATAAACATAGTGTGTGAATATGTCTCCCCCTGAGATTAACAATCCCCCCTGAAATAAATACTAGAAAAATTTAAAAATAAAAGACTTCCTTGAGTATTTTCCATTTCAGTCGAGACGTTCACATTTGCCTAGAACTTCAGAACATTCAGAGCTTCTGCTACTTGCTTCCATAGGACAGCTTCAGAGATTTGAATTTCTTCTTGAATCATATCATGCTTGATTGTATCAGAACATTCTTGAATGTATTAGAGCATCATCAGAGCATCTTTACATCCTGAAATGTTTCATAACAAACTGGACAACAAAAGTCAGAGCATGAATGAATCAGAACATTCTTTTAAGAAAGAACATGTATCAGAGCAAACTTTGGTAAGTTCTTAAAAAGAATATGTATTAGAACATATGAGAGATAAGAATGTATTAGAGCATATTCTGCCACGAGAATATCATAACATTCTTTCTTCTTGCTTCTGATCTTGAAGCTTCACAGCACTAAGCTTGCTTCAATTCCAAGAACATGCTTCTTTATTGAATTGCATTTCCCCATGTATTTACTTCTCATGTTGAGCTTTTTCAGAATGTCTTCAATCCTGCAAAAAATATCAAAGACATAGAACTTGAAAATAATGTTAGGAATGTTGAGACTTAATCCCAGCAACTGATATAGTAAACCAAATCAATTATCATGTTTCTCCCCCTTTTTTCATAACATCAAAAAGCATTTAAAAGATTCAGATGAAAAACAATATGAGTGAAGAAGATAATATTTCATTGATTCAATAATATATCAGAAGATACAAAAGAATAGAAGCAGATGCAAGAAACAGGAAAACAACTAAGACCAAGACACAATACGACTATCCTAGCTTAGAAACTATTTTGGCCAGAAGGTTTTGAATCTCAGAAGTGCTTTCAGTCTGCGTCTTCATGAATGAGCGAAACTCATTGTGAGTATCCTCATGCTTATCCAAACGAGAAGCTAGATCAGCTTGATTCTTTTGAAGAGCCTTCATGGCATTCACCAGAACAGAAGGTTCAGCAGAAGAAGCTTCACAACTATCGTTCAAAGGAGTAGCATGCTCAACAGCAGCATCAATCATGAGAACATCATCTTGATTTTCCTGAACAGGAAGTTTCTCAGCAGGATGATTCTCAGCAACGTGATTCTCAACATTAGCTTCTGACATAAAAGCATCTTCAGCATATTCTGGAGCAGGGATATCAGAATCAGAATTTGCAAGAGCCTGAAGGATCTCAGCCAAATTCCTTGGAGGAGTAGGAGCAGCAACTTCTGATGGGTATTCAACAGCTGAATATACCATATATGGTGCTTTCTCAGAGGGATTCTCCCTTAGCCAGTTGAATAAAGACTGAAAGTCTCCAGTCAGAACACAAAACTGAGGCTTCCATACAACCATAGCAAGAGGCTGCACTTCCTCAGGCTCATCAACAAACTCTTTTTCTTCAAGACAATGCCTGCACCAGAGAGGACTCAACCATGATTCTTCATAGGGCCTGAGAGTTCTAAGAGGACATGGAGCTTCTGCTTCACACGCCTTCTGAAGCTTCAGAAACTCAGAGTTCATCTTTCTTCTGAAAATTCTCTAGAGATTTCTTAGAGCAACATCATCCATCCGGGCATGATGTGTTGCCTTCAAGGCTTCTAACCCTATCTGCATCTTTAGTTTTAATAATTCAAAAAATACACCAACAGAAAATTCCCTGCGGGATTTGAGTCTGGTGATGGCAGAATCTGGGTGTAGAATGAAGTAAGGAGCAGATTCTCTATCAAGACGGAAAGATGATTCTGCTTTATTCTCAGATTCTAACACAACCAGCTCAGGTTCAGGACGAGGTTTTGGTGTGAAGTTGCAGTCACGAAACAATTGTTCTAACGAATCAAAATTTGGAGGTTCTGATGCAATGGGATTATTTTGAGTAGGGGACGAAATCGGTTCATAGTTTGAGTGAGGAGGAGGTTGAGAAGTGAAGATATTTGTATGAGGGGGAAGGAGAGTTTGAAGGGGTTGAACATCAAGAATGGTTTCAGAAACAGGTTGGTTAGAAACAAAAATGGTTTTGGGTGAAGAAGGAGGGGAGAGAACTTTGGTGGTTAAAGGTGATTTGGTGGAGGCTATTTCTGGTTGAATATCTGGTTGAGAAGGTTTAGGAACTTCTGTTGGTACAGATTTTGAACTTAAAACAGAAACAGAATCAGGTTCAGAAATAAGTATACCTGAAGATCATTTCTTCTGAAGCCTCTCAGAATCAGCTTCCATAGCCTTTCGCTTCTTCTTCTCATAAACGGCCTTCACCTTTGCTAGAGCAATTTCCCGCCTTCTGGCAGCTTCCTTCTTTTCTTCTTCCTTGTTCACTTCTTCTTGATTCACTTCTTCTTCTGATCTCTTTTCTACTTCAACAACTTTCTTTTTCTTCTTCTTATTTTTCTTCTTCTCTACGTCCTTCTCATCATTCTTCTCATTATCTTCTTTCTTTTCTTTCTTAGACTTCTTATGCTTCTTTCTTTTTACAACATCTTCTTGTTCTGTATTCTCATTTTCAACGACAACATTTTCATCAACTTCAGCAGCAGCTTCTTCTTGATTTCTCTCCTCTTGACTAATAAAAGGAAGATCTAGCTTGCGCTTTGTTCTTCTTTCCTGATGATAAGCAGCTTCTGGGACAACTTCTGAAACAACTTCTGATACTCCAGCCGTGGAAGTAGAAAGCCTCTGACGACTTACTCCAGTTGGAGCATCGATAGCACTACCCTCTCTGAGAATGTTAAGATAGTGAACCTTAACTTCTGGTAGTTCATTTCTGAAAAACATTTCAAACTCCGCTAGAACAGGGCCTCTTCTGTTTCTAACTTCTGGAATAGGTTGAGGAGCATTTCCAATAACTTGAATAAGATTCATCTTCCTCAAGGTATTTGCATTCAAGATACTTCCAGTGATAGTAACAGGGTCCTTGATAACTCCAGCAGATTCCAGTTCTTCAACCATCTTGGTTTGAACCAGAAGATTGGTAATGATTCTCCCAAAGGGAATAACATTTCATTTCTTCGTTCTGTTCTCATCTCTAGTATCTCTTACAACATTCCACATATGATTGAAAATGATGTAAGGAACATCAACCTTCTTCTGAGTACCAATACAATACATGATGTATTGTTGGTCTTTATTGACGAAGTTGGGTGAACAGGTCGATTTCCTGTGATAGAAACAGCCTAGAAGAATCTTTGTCCAAACTTTATAAATGTCCTTCAAATCCTTGACATTCTTGGTTTTCGTCACATCTGGGTATAGTCACTACGCCAAATTTGGCTTTTAGCAGCATAACTACGAAAGCGCTTTTAGGAAAAAGCGCTGCTATAGGTTTCACTAAAAACAAAACTAAAAAACAAGGGAAAAAAGCGCTGGTATAGGTGATCCTACGAAAGCGCTTTTGAAAAGCGCTGCTATAGGCTACCTTAAGAAAGCGCTTTTATAAAAGCGCTGGTATAGGCTGGTTACAAAGGCGCTTTTGAAAAGCGCTCTCATAGCTAATTTAAAATTAAAATTTTTAAAATAAAATTAATTAACTAACAGAATAAAAATAATAATAATAAAAAGAAGAATAAATAGGAAAAGGGATTAGGGTTTGTGTTGGTCAAAACACGTTCTTTTCTTTTCCTCCTCAACACAAGAACGACGCCCTTCATCTTCAACAAAACTGTGGCGGCTTCTCTCTTCCTTTGATCGTCTTCCTCTTCTTCTCCGATCAATCACCGGTGACTTAAACCCTCTTTCGATTTCGTTCTCTTTGTCTGACGTGAATCTCCGTTCGTCCTCTTCTTCTCTCTAATTCGAAGCTTTCTCCGATTTCGTGGAGATGATGTTGTTGGGTTTTGGTGATGGTGACGCGATTTCAGAAGCAGATGATGATGATGATTTTACGGTGAGATCTTTCTGGTTTTTTGTTCGTTGAGTCTCTCTTCTTCCCTTTCAACAATTTCTGGGTTTTTTCTAGGTTTGATGCTTGATGAATATGATGAACAATGTTCTTTCTTTTTTTCTTCAAACGATTTCTGAAGGTTTTGTGTATTTGGATGATGATGATGTTTGAAATTTTTTTAGGGTTTTTGTGATGTTGGCTCAGCTTTTGCTTCTCATAATTTGTTGTTTTGGTATAATGGTTCATACTCAATTATTTTAGTGTTTGGCCTTTTTTGATATAAGGAATCTGAAAAGTGATCATTTATATATTATTTAGTAACTGAAGTTTGTTAATTTTTTATTTGCTCAGTCACGTAAAGTTCCTGAAACTCCAAAAGAGCTGATTGAATACTTACTTGACAATGAAGCGCAGGATTTTGAATTTGAGATTGCCAGAATGAGACCTCGGTTCGTATCGTAGTACTTTTCTGAGTGAATGTGATTTGTATTGTACTTGTATTCTGTTGTGATGGAGTGTTTTGTTATGCACATTAAACGAGGAATTCTTTTCGGAATTAAAATCTGAGTTAGGGCAGATTCTATTTGCGGTTAACAAAACCCCGGTTGGTTGGTTTCTGATTTGTGTTTTGTTGGTTATATTTTCTGTTGAACATATTGTTTTAGTGTTTGGCCTTTTTTGATGGTTTTTTCAGGCTATGGAGGATAGATTGGTTCAGCTCGAGGCCCTAGAGAAAGCCATACAAGAAGGAAAAGGTTTGTGAAAATGGAATCGAATAGATCGAATTGCTTATGTAGTTTGTGAAATTGTAGGCTAGTTTGTGAAATCATCTCTAAATTTGAATATTCTCAATCAAATTAGTCATTGTAGATTTGTCATTATGAATGTCAAGGACTATTTTAAAATATCAATGTAGTTTCACATATTCTAGCACTTTCACATATTCATGCTCTATAGTTTTTTTTTTCACAGTTGCAAGGCAAAGGTTTTGCACCTTTAGCTCCAACACTAATTACGGTTTTCTATTGTAGGTTGAGCTTCAAAGTTTACTTCTAAGTTTAATGTGAATGTTGTGTAAATAATCACGTTTTTCTATTGTAGGTTGAGCTTCAAACAGTGGATGGATTGGTAAAGGATAGAACACAATGTGCCCCTTCCGATTATGTTCCACAGAATATGAATCAAGTAATGTACCCCGAAGTCGTCTTCTGTGGCAGGATCGTTCGGGGTACAGTTATTTGATTCATATTCTGTGACACAATACAACATAGCTCAGGTGACTACTGGTTCTCCACTAAAGCATCAATACAACATAGCTCCAGATAATACAGGAAGCGTACATTGGTTGCATAAGAACTCGGAAGTTGTTTCCCATTTAGTTGTTTTGGTTTAGAAATATGTGAATTGGTTTAGTTGTTTTGGTTTAGAAATATGTATATATGTATTTTGATTTACATTAATGGTATATAATATAATACTTTTTTTGTATATAATCGATATCGATTATAATGGTATATATCGATTTGAAATGATAAATTATAGGTTCATGAAAAAATACTGCCAAAAAATAGTAAATTACAGGTTCTAAAATATTGCTGCCAAAAAGTGCAGGTTTAGAAATAATAAAAAGCATAAAAAAAAAAACGCAACATACGAAAGCGCTTTTGAAAAAAGCGCTCTTATAGGGGTGCCTACCAGAGCGCTTTTTCCTGAAAAGCGCTCTTAAAGGGGGGCCTACAAGAGCGCTTTTTCCAGAAAAGCGCTCTTATAGGGGGGGCCTACCAGAGCGCTTTTAAAAGCGCTTTCGTAGCCTATGCCAGCGCTGGCTTTGGCAGCGCTTTAAAGCGCTGTTAAAGGCCAAAAAAAGCGCTTTTAAAAGCCTTGCGCGTTGTAGTGAGTTCAGCAAGTACATCTTCTCAGTTTGCTCTACGAGAAAGTTCAAAAGCACCAACAGGGTTTCTCAACTTGAACAACATTCGCAATAAGTCTTCAGTGATTGAGAATAATCTTCCATCAACAAATGAAACTATTGCCTTAGGAATGACGAAAGCATAAGCCCAAAACTCTTTTACCAAGTCAGGATAGTCTGGTCCACAGAACTCGAGAAACAACGATGACCATTCTTGAAAGATCATATTATCTCTGACATGAAACCCATGTTCTTCAAGTTTATCAATGTCAACCATCAACTCACAAATCACTTCTAACTCATCCCGAGGAATCGAGCAAGTGACTGGTGTATTAAATGATTGTTCTTCTTCTTGTTGATGTTGTTGAGAAGAGGAACCGGCGTATTGAGATGAAGAAGCAGCCATTTGCACCTTTTTAAGATTGCTAGGTTTCTTCATGCATTTAGGGTTAGAGAAAATAGCGAACATATTGCAGAAATGCATACAGAGAGAGAGAGAGAGAAAATGAATGCGTAAAAGAGAGAATGATATGATGAGATGTGTTTATATAGATACGGATTTGAAAAAGAATGCAATGAAATCATGAGAATGAACAGTTACAGAATCAAGAAAATCAAATGCATTTAATGATGAATGACGTTAGTTGGGATAATGTGAAATTTGAAATGATTTGCACAGTTACCTAGGGCGGCGTCTCATCAGTTACACGCATGCTTGTCCAAATACAGTGAACACGTGTTCAACTTCAGGAATAGCTGGTGACAGCTGTGCTTGCTTTGAATTAGATTCTGAAAGAGTTAGAACTTCTCATCTTCTCATTCTGATCATAAGTTCGTACTAATATTCCTTAGGAAAGATCTTGTTCTGATAGGATCTTCTTTCTTTCCAAGAATGACATCTTCTGAGTGAGCAGAGTTGAGTCTAGAAGATCTTCTGACAGTTGGCTCTTCAGAAATTCTGAGATTCTCTAAAGAAGCAGCAATTTGATCTTCTAATACTTTGCTTCTGGGTTCTTCAGCTTCTGAAATTGAGAAATCTATATCTGCAAAATTCTCAAACTGCTTTGGATTTTCAAGACCAAGCTTATCATCAAATCTGATATTGATTGATTCTTCAACAATCAATGTTTCAGTATTATATACTCTGTAGCCTTTACAGCGTTCAGAATATTCAAGAAGGAAACACTTATGTGCCTTAGAATCAAACTTACGCAGATGATCATTAGTATTCAGAATAAAACACACACATCCAAAAGGATGAAAATATGAAATGTTGGGCTTTATGTTCTTCCACAATTCATAAGGTGTCTTATTAAGAATAGGTCTGATAGAGATTCTATTCTGAATATAGCATGCAGTGTTTATGGCTTCTGCCCAGAAATGCTCAGCCATATTGGTTTCATTGATCATGGTTCTGGCTATTTCTTGTAGACTCCTATTCTTTCGCTCTATAACTCCATTTTGCTGTGGAGTTCTAGAGCAAGAGAAATCATGGGCAATACCATTTTCTTTGAAGTAAACCTCAAAGAATCTGTTCTCAAATTCGCCACCATGATCACTTCTGAGCTTTATGATTTTACACTCTTTCTCAGATTGGATCTGAGTGCAGAATTCAAAGAACACTGAATGAGACTCATCCTTGTGTTTCAAGAACTTTACCCATGTCCATCGACTATAATCATCTACGATGACTAATCTATATTTCGTCCCTCTGACAGATGCTGTTTTGACTGGGCCAAACAGATCAATGTGCAGAAGTTCTAGCGGCCTAGAGGAAGAGACAACATTCTTAGATTTGAATGCAGGTTTAGAAAACTTCCCTTTCTGACATGCTTCGCAAAGAGCATCTTATTTATATTTCAGATTAGGGAGTCCTCTGAACAGATTTAGTTTGTTAATGTGAGAAATCTTTCTCAAACTAGCATGGCCTAATCTTCTGTGCCAGACCCATTGCTCTTCGCTAACAGACATAAGACAAGTTACCTTCTGATTCTTAAGATCTTGCAGATCAATCTTGTAAATGTTGTTCTTTCTCTTGCCTGTAAATAGGATTGAGCCATCCTTCTGACTTACAGCATTGCAAGACTTTTGATTGAAGATTATATCATAACCATTGTCACTTAATTGACTTATGGACAATAAGTTATGAGCTAATCCATCTACAAGAAGTACATTAGTTATAGAAGGAGAGTTACCAGTACTTATGGTTCCTGGGCCAATTATATTGCCCTTTTGATCTCCTCCAAACTTAACTTCTCCAGCAGACTTAAGCGCCAGGTCTTGGAACATAGACCTTTCTCCCGTCATGTGCCGCGAGCACCTAGAGTCCAGGTACCATGACATGTTTTGCTTTGTCTTCTTTGCTGCCAAGGATATCTGCAACTGAAATTATCTTCTCCTTAGGTACCCACATTTTCTTGGGTCCTTTCTTGTTAGTTCTCCTCAAGTTCTGATTGAACTTGGGTTTAGCATGGTAAACAACAGGAGGTACAACATGATATTCCTTAGGTTGAGCAACATGATATTTTCTATTTTGTGTCGCATGCTTCTTAGTGTGTGTAACGTGAAAGCTTTTAGCATGTGAGGTGAGCCTAATATCATGGGAGTGGCCATACTTGAACTGATCATACAATGGCTTGTATGTGATTTTCATATCATCTACAGGTTCAAGTTTGTATGGGGTATCACCCTCATAGCCTATGCCAACTCTCATGTTTCCACTTACAGCATATATCATGGAGCCAAGTTGACTTCTACCAATACCTCTAGATAAGAATTTCCTGAAACTAAAGTCATATTCTTTAAGAATATTGTTCAAGCTTGGAATAGATTTTTCTGAACCAGAAGATGACTCAACATCTTTGGATAGTTTTAAAACTTTTTCTTTGAGTTAAGAATTTTCTAATTCAAGCTTCGTAGTTTCAGATACAAAGAGCTTTCTCAGCTTTTTGTATTTGATACTAAGCTTAGCCTTGATTTCAAGAATTTCAGCTAAACTAGAAGCTAGCTCATCTCTAGATAGATCAGAAAATACCTCTTCAGAGTCAGAGTCTGATTCTGATGTAGATTCTGATTCAACATCCGCAGTAGCCATCAGCGCAATGTTTGCCTGCTCGCCTTCAGAATCTGATTCTGATGAATCTAAATCATCCCAAGTTGCCATAAGACCTTTCTTCTTATGAAACTTCTTCTTGGGCTTCTCCTTCTGAAGCTTTAGACACTCACTCTTTTAATGTTCTGGCTCATTGCATTCAAAGCACGTGACCTTCTTCTTATCATTTCTTCTGCTTCCAGAAGATTCTCCTCTTTCAGGATTTTTGGAACTTCTGAAGTTCTTGAACTTCCGTTGCTTACTTTTCCAGAGTTGGTTTACCCTTCTAGAGATCATGGAAAATTCATCTTCTTCTTCTTCTTCTTCTGATTCTGATTCTTCAGAATCTTCTTCTTCATCCTGAAAAGCGTTAGTGCATTTTTTATTTAAAGATTTTAATGCAATAGACTTACCTTTCTTCTGAGGTTCATTAGCATCCAGCTCTATTTCATGACTCCTCAAGGCGCTGATCAGCTCTTCCAAAGAGACTTCATTCAGATTCTTTTCTATCTTGAATGTAGTCACCATTGGGCCCCATCTTCTGGGAAAGCTTCTGATGATCTTCTTGACATGATCAGCCTTTGTATATCCCTTGTCAAGCACTCTTAATCCAGCAGTCAAGGTTTGAAATTTTGAGAACATTGTTTCGATGTTTTCATCATCCTCCATCTTGAAGGCTTCGTACTTCAGGATTAATGCAAGAGCTTTTGTCTCTTTGACTTGGGCATTTCCTTCATGAGTCATTTTCAATGATTCATAGATGTCATGGGCAGTTTCTCTATTTGATATCTTCTCATATTCAGCATGAGAAATAGCATTCAGCAGAATAGTCCTACACTTGTGATGATTTTTGAATTGTTTCTTTTGATCATCATGTCATACCCCAAAATTTACCCGATATAATTCACATCTTCTAATTTATTAAGGGTGCTAAAAATTAACAGCCATAGGGTTTAATATATCTATTACTAAACTCGACCTCTTATAAAATTCCCTAATAAATCGGTTGAAATAAAATAGGGGTTTGAATAGCAAGTATTTTTGGGATCCAAATAATGGGCCCAATTATTACAAAAAAAAGTTCTATCCATTTTGGGATGTTATTTGTGTTTCACTAACACTTTGTTTTTTTTATTACTATTATTAATTTTTTTATTAGTTAGTATTAATTTTTTTAATTTTACTAACTAATTATTGTTGATTTTTTAGGATTATCATTAGTTTTTATTATTACTAACTATTATTATTAGAATTAGTTTTGGGATTATTATTATTAGAATTATTTTTAGGATTATAAAGTTTAGTCTTAGTAGGCCCATTAGGTGTGAGAAAAAAACTAAATTGACTAATATAAAAAAGGTTTTGTAAAAAAAAAGGGGGAGGACGGGCAGCAGGAAAAATCGGCAAAGGGACCCTGTGCGAACAACAAGAAAAACCGTGAATCAGGAGAGGTTTCAGAAGGATTTGGAGACTGAATCAAGTCAAACCAAGCGCCGTAAATCGATTCATGGGAGTTCCTGGACGTAATCGAACAAACACCATTGATCTGAACACACTCTAACAGTGCCTGGACTATCACGTTTTTATGCTCCAAAATCTTCGATTCGAGTTCCATCATATGTGCATCATAAATCGAATTTGAATACATGCTTGTGTTTATAATCCTATTCAGAATCTCTATGTGCTATTTATTTTGATTTTGATTGCAGGTTTCAAGAATTACCATGGTTAGGGTTTAAAGGTCTCAAATTAGGGATTCTTTAATTAGGAAAAATTGGACCGCGAGACCTATACCATTGCGTTCGGATGATGATTTATAATCGATCTATGCCTCTGAAATTTATTTATTCGTTATATTTTGTTAGATTCATATTTGCAGGGTATTACAACATGGAAAAAACGTTTCCAAAGGGTTTCCTTTTTTTCCAAAAACGTCCACGAAGAAGAAGAAGGGCTGGGCGCTTTAATCCTTGCAATTCAATTTTTTTGTTTCTTTTTATATAGCATTCGTTGCATTATAGTTACAACCAACAACTCCAGTGCAGTTGGCAAGAGATGTGTATACGTAACCATCAAGATGCCGGTTCGATACTTGGAGTCTCTCTTTATTTTATACAATTTTCCGCGTAAACTAACTCTCAGATCTCATGCTCTCGCCTCTCACGTGAACATCGTACACCCTCAGTGTTCAACCACTAGATCTCCAACATCCTTGATCCTACGCGCCTGGATGCAGCAGTCCACCATGGACATCCTAACTTGCCCACACACAATAAAAACCAGGTTTATTTATATAATTATTTATTGTGTTATATTAATTGTTTAGATTGATAGTTAGCTTAATTAAATCAGTTTTAATTTAGATTAGTATAATAAAATTAGAATTAGGATTTAGGATTTTCCCGATTATTTGATTATTCGATTAATTTATTTAATTAATTTTAATTGATTAAAGAAATCATAAAAACCCTAGATAGGATCCGAATATTAGGGTTTGCCCAATCCCATTGCCATTTGGCAAAGAAAAACA
Source organism: Vicia villosa (assembly GCF_029867415.1). Taxonomy (NCBI): domain Eukaryota; kingdom Viridiplantae; phylum Streptophyta; class Magnoliopsida; order Fabales; family Fabaceae; genus Vicia; species Vicia villosa. Next base: position 229,238 of record NW_026706114.1, read on the forward strand.
TTCACCATCAATTAATTCTCTTCTTGACCCGACTAAATCTATTAGTCGCATTAGAGAAGAGATGAAAAAATATCAAATCTAAAATACATTCAATTTGCTGCCCGCGACGATCGAATCAATCGATCAGAGTAACCAGCAATGCCCATTAATCCGTTAGCTATACTAGTTAAACCTATTGACCATCGCAACTAACGGTGACATATTAAATCAGGGTTGTACGCCCAAACATTCAAAACACACTAAACCACGACACTACGGATTTTCATCCTTTTCAATTAGGCAATTCAAAATGCCTTTCAAATCACAACTTCTAAAACTACGATAGGCCATTCAAAAAGCCTTAAAACCATATCAAATTCAAATTCTAAGGCGTACAACCCTGTGCCCGAAATACGTTGACTCTGATCCTCCCTAAGGAGATACGTAGGCACTTGGATAACCAAGGCGAGTCCCCTTCCCTAAAATCTCAATTTTTCCCCTATTCACTTCTTTAGCTATTAAACATTAATAAATTTAGCCATAAAACTGTCACCTTAGATTCAAAGCCATAGGAAAGGGTTGAGGGTGCCTAATACCTTCCCTCAACCTGATGATAATAACTTACCCCGAATCTCTTAACTGCGTAAGGTTTCCTATTCGCCTTGGTAGAATAGGTGGCGACTCTAAAAGTCTATATTTTTAGGGCAGGTTGCTACAGCTGGCGACTCTGTTGTGGATAACTAAAAATGGTGAATTATTATGCTCCTATAGGTTTTGGCAGGGTTTAGGTTTTTGGCAAACGTTTTTAGGTTTTTGGCGAACTATTTTAGGGTTTGGCATATTTGCCAAAATTAGGGTTTTGGAGTAGGATTTAGGTTTATTTCTCTTTTTTATATTTAAATATTTAAATTTTTATTTATATATTTATTTATAATTTTTATGGATTTAGCGTTTTATATTTAAATATTTAAATTTTTATTTATTTATTTATTCATTTACAATCTCATTCATTTATATCAATTCGATTAAATATTTCTGTTAATTGAATATTTGTTATTTTTATCGCATTTCTTTTGGGATATATAAATTGCTGTTAAACCTAAGCGTGGGAATTATATTTAAGACCAGAGGGGAATTACATCGCCTACGAGTCTTATTATAATTCCACTCAGAGTGGGTTGAATATCCGGAAATGTTTGATACGAGGCTTGACCTTGTTGAGGGCTGGACTTGGTATTTGGATGATCTCTCTAAGAACCTACCCCTAAAATTCGAACCTCATGGATAAAATGAGTTGTTCTAAAATCCAAAGAGAAAAAAAGTCTCGGCGGCTACGAACGACCCCATGAGACCTTCTAGAACATACCAATGGGAAGCGTAGGCACCCTAAGCCGTTACGTCGAACCTATGAACCTAGGGCTTATGTGCTTACATGCTTATTATCATATGTTTGCAATTTATATACTGCGAATGTCTTGCGTTTTAATTTTGCGGGTATTCCTACGCGTTCCCTGGCCTGTAGGGACCTATCTCCAAAACCATCTCCTTCCCACGAAGGACACCTCCGTTTATGCACGTTGATTGGCCTCACGATGGCCATGAGACTTAGTGACTGTCATGAACAGTCACCCCGCGCTTGCATCTACGCACCCCCTAGCCTGTAGGGATTCTCTTTCTATATCTCTGTATTCTTACAACTGCGTGTCCTTCCCACGAAGGACATCTTTATTAACGCACGTCAATTGGCCTCTCGATGGCCATGCGATCTAGTGACTGTCTTGAACGGTCACCATGTGCTTACATCTACGCATTCCCTGACCTATATGGGATTCTTTTTTTAAAATCGCGTCCTTCCCATGGAGGACATCTTTATTAACGCACGTCGATTGGCCTCTCGATGGCCATGAGATCAAGTGACTGTCTCCAACGGTCACCCCGTGCTTGCTCCTACGAACTCCCTAGCCTGTAGGGATTTTCTTTTACGTCTATGTGTCTTTACAACTACGCGTCCTTCCCCTGAAGGACACCCTCATTAGCATACGTCAATTGGCCTTTCGATGGCCATGCGATTCAGTGACTGTCTTGAACGGTCTCCTCGTGCTTATTCCCGCGCACCCTCTAACTTGTAGGGTTTGGATCTCCATTTATACATCTTTCGTCCCTGGATTGTAGGGATTTCCTTTAATTCGATATCGTCCTTATATGGGTTGTGTTCCGCATAGAGAATCTTCCCACGAGGGACAACTTCATTGGTACACGTTGATTGGCCTCTCGATGGCCATGAGATTTGGTGACTGTCTTGAACGGTCACCAGCGGCTTCCTTTTGCATACCCCCTAATCTAAGGGATTTCCATCGGCGTGTCATAACATCTATCTTGCAAGGATTTCGCTAGGTTCTAATGTCGCCTCTAAGGCTATACGTCGCACGTCTGCATTGCATACACGGAGTTATAAAAAAAAAGGAGTCTCTCACATACGCATGCATTCGCATTTTTATGCAGTCATACATTTGCATCTACATTTGCATTTCTATCCACACCTACCGCGCTAGCCGGTTTCCCGAGACTCACAAAGAAAAAGGATCATAAGCTATGGAGAAAGGAGGATAAAATATCGAGAATGATCTTGGTCTTGCTAAAGAAAAAAAAGATGTCTATCGCCATGCCAGCCACATGTCCATGCCTCCCGTAACAAGACTGTAAATGCAACAAAGGTTATCATCGAGCAAAGATTAGTTCAACAAAGAAGTTCCCTCATAGATACACACAAGGGGTATCTAGTCATAAAGGGGTTCGTCTTAGAACATATCAAATTTACAAGGACGCTCCACGATGACCTGGGGGCAAGGGTTTGTCCAACTGGGGCAATATCCTGAACAAAGAGGCATAATTACGATGGAGGGAAGGCGACATGCCTTAATTCCACACCAAGGGGCAAAAGGGTCATAGGTTTTCTCTATCAATCTACAAACTCTGGAGGTTACAAATGGTGTGATACTATCCTTAGAAAATGCAAAAGAGGTTCAGTCAAAGGAAACTCATGAAGTTCCGAAACGACGAAAACCCACCGCCAACGATTTATTCTCGACAGGTTTGACGTGCCCAAGGAGAATTCGAGATCACCCTTTACTTCTACAAGTCTAGGAACTAAGGAGTAAAACAAGGTCAACAGATTTACAAAGGAGATTGCCCCTAAGATCAATAGGTTTTGTCATGCTCAGAATTTCAACCCCTACGATCGCTAAGTGTTACTCAGGATAAAAGTTGTACCTTCGGACTAGCAATTCTAATGGGATGACCATGCAGGTTTTGGAATCAATTCATTCGCTTCATTCGCTCACCACTACGACTTTCCACTCCCACACTTCTATTCTATTTTCAATTTCAAATTTAGGATTATTAACAAACATAAAGGAGAATGACGAATACAAATAACTAAATCTCGCTAAACATATGCTTTCAAGGTAAGACCGAGCAGACGATGCACAGGCATTGTTTCAATTCCTAAACAGTGGAGATATAAAGATGTTAATGCCTCGTCACCCCCTCGAGCCAGGAGTTGGAGTTTGTTTCTAATTTCCAAATAAACCTTGATTTCAACCAGGGGCAGGGTAGATTTCGATTATTTCAATGGTGTATTTTGGTTGTCAAGAGAATCAGTCAATCCAAGCAAGGATTCAAGCAAGGGGTCAAGTAAAGTTTCAAGCAAAGGATCAAGCAAAGCAAAGGTTCAGGCGTATCTTCTTCCTCGCATTCATTTAAAATTAAGGAAGCAATAGAGGCAACACTTTCTTCCTCAATACATCATTCAAGATCGGGGACGTATCAAAGTTGAAGCTTACAAATCAAGGTCGACATGACAGTCACAATATTCAATATCCAAGGAGCAATATTTCCAAAGGAGCATTCAAAACAAAAAAGGAGGAAAGCGCCCGCTAAGTCAAAATGGGAAAATTCCATGAAAGAAAACAAAAATGACTTAGGAAAAAATTAGGGCATCCCGATGGATCAAATTCAAGGGAATTGGTTCATGCAAAAATAAGGGATCTAAAAAAAACAAAGGCGAAATACAAAGGACAATCTTATGACTGCTAAATCACCGAAGCTTCTGTCAACGCTTGGATCTCTACAACATTTTTTATCGGTGCTTGGATCTCTACTAAAGCTTCTTCTCAACATTAAAACTGAAACAATTCTCTTACATACAAAGCACATTCATTGGATTAGGCGAATTTTAGGATTTGGAGAACATCAAGGAGAAAGGGTTGGGTTAAATAAACTTTGAGCCTTATATCCGTTGTTTCTTAAACCATGAACCAGGCCAAGTTACAACATTCAAAAGTCCTAATTGAGGCAAGGTTAACAACGAAAGCATATTAAGCAGGATTATGTTATACTGACTCCTAAGTTTGTTAAAACTACTTCTAACCACTGCGCTTCTTCAAGCATTCAATTCCAATCATCCAGTCCTAATTCATAACGGACTTCGATTTCAAAACTTGCATACGCATCGCATTGGAGTTACTTCTCAAAGGGTACAACATCATCTATGAATATGCACTTAGCATCGAGGAGATCTCGAAATTAATCAAAGGCGGTCCTTTCTAATAAAGACTCTTGAATGGGGAAACCACGTTTAGAGGGTTTTCCTAAACAGGGGCAAAACCTCAAGGATTACAGGGGCATACGATCAAACATCCTATTTACTAGGGGCATTTCTTCCTAAGGTTCAATCAAATTGGGGCACACCTCGAAGCAATAACAAACAGGGGCATGTCAAACATGGAAGAATTCAAATTCAAAAGGATAGAACACTATGGATAACCTTCCATAACCTGGGGATCAAGCGCATACCCTTCAATCTAAACGCCAAAGCGTATGACAGGGTTATTTCTCGGGGCACTTCCTTCACGACTTAGAGATCATAGGCATCTTTTCCCACTAAACACTGGGGCATTGGATATCAAATCCATAAGGTGAATAATTCAAAGGTTAAAGGTGTGGAGAACCCCGAAAGGTTAAAAGGTGTGGAAAACCTCGAGAGGTTAAAGGTGTGAAGAACCTCCAAAGGTTAAAGGTGTGGAGAACCTCAAAAGGTTAAAGGCGTGGAGAATCTCGAAAGGTGTGGAGAATTCCAAAAAAGGTGAAGGTGTGGAGAATTACACAAGGTGTGAATCGCAAAGGTGAAAGACGTGGAGAACTTCAAAATTCAAAAGCGTGGAGTAATTCAAAGGGTCAAACTGGGGCAAGACGTAGAGCAAAAGGAAAAGGCGTTCTCACACTTTACAACATCCGACAAATCTTTCTCCTAACTACGATATTAAAAAAAAAAGGTATTGGGGAATCGCGCTAGCATCCAACAACCATCCAACATTAGCAAGCTATATACGCTTGGTCATCAACAACTTATCATTGGAGCATCATGCAAAAACATATAAGTCATGCATTACATACATTGGTTAATGCATTACACCACACCTTTTTAGGTAGTCTTTTTCAAGACATTCTTTTCTACGAACCTTTTCAGGTAGTCTTCTCTATGACAATCATCGTCATTTCCAAGAACCTTTTTAGGTAGTCTTCTTTAAGACAAATCTTACGATCCTTTCCAGGAACCTCTTCAGGTAGTCTTCTTTAAGACATTATTTTCCTAAGAACCTTTCTAGGTAGTCTTCTTTTAGACAATCATCGTCATTTCCAAGAACCTTTTTAGGTAGTCTTCTGTAAGGCATTCTTCTTTTAAGAACCTTTCTAGGTAATTTTCTCTAATACAATCATCGCCATTTCCAAAAACCTTTTTAGGTAGTCTTCTTTAAGACATTCTCTTTCTAAAAACCTTTTTAGGTAGTCTTTTCTAAAGACATTTATCACCCTTTTCAAGAACCTCTTCAGGTGGTCTTCTTTAAGACATTCTACGAACCTTTCTGGGTGGTCTTTTCTAAGACATTCACTGTCCTCTCCAAGAACCTCTTTTAGTAGTCTTTGTAAAACATTTTCAGCCGTTCCAGGTGGTCTTATTTAAGACAAATTTCTATCCATTCTAAGAACATGTCCAGGTAGTCTTCTTTAAGACAAATTTTATCCTTTCTAGGAATCTCTTCAGGTAGTCTTCTTTAAGACAAATTTTTCATATCCATTCCAGAAACCTTTTCAGGTAGCCTTATAGAAGACATTACTTCGTTCCACTCGTTACATCAATCAACATATACATAAGCATAAGCATTATACATAAACATTACCGAGCCAGCATAAGCATAGTCATGGCATAGGGGCAAGCATGGATTAAACAGATTCAATAAGGAGATAAAATCGTGGGATTGACGTCAGCATCAACATACATACATACGCATTAGCATATGCATATCATCTAGTGCATTCACATACTACAAAAGTCTTCCGACCCTCGAGTCGTCAGTTTCCAACCCCCGTGTTGTGATAGGTGTGTTTTCCGATCCTCAAGTCGTGAGTTTCCAACCCTCATGTTGTGATTGAGGTGTTTTCCGACCCTCGAGTCGTGAATGTCCGACCCTCGAGTCGTGAGTTTCTAAACATAACGTTTCCTTTCCGACCCTTGAGTCGTGAATATTTAAGATGCTATTTTCTCCGACCCTCGAGTCATGAGTCTCCAAACAGGTGAATCTTTTTCATGCAGGTAAGTTTGCTAGAACTATAGCAAATGATTCCTCTTATGCAGGTACGCTTGTCAGAACCAGGGCAGGTAATTCCTTTGGTGCAGGTAAGTTTGCTAGAACTATAGCAAATGATTCCTCTTATGCAGGTACGCTTGTCAGAACCAGGGCAGGTAATTCCTTTGGTGCAGGTAAGTCTGCTAGAACTATAGCAAATGATTCCTCTTATGCAGGTACGCTTGTCAGAACCATGGCAGGTAATACCTTCGGTGCAGGTAAGTTTTCTAGAACTATAGCAAATGATTCCTCTTATGTAGGTACGCTTGTCATAACCAGGGAAGGTAATTCCTTTGGTGCAGGTAAGTCTGCTAGAACTATAGCAAATGATTCCTCTTATGCAGGTACGCTTGTCAGAACCATGGCAGGTAATTCCTTCGGTGCAGGTAAGTTTGCTAGAACTATAGCAAATAATTCCTATTGGTGCAGGTAAACTTGTCCGAACCAGGACAATTGACTCCTAATGGCGCAGGTGAGCTTGTCTGAACCAGGGCAAATGATCCAAATGGTGCAGGTGAAATTTGTCCGAACCGGGGCAAATGATCCAAATGGTGTAGGTGAAATTTGTCTGAACCAGGGCAAATGATCCAAATGGTGTAGGTGAAATTTGTCCGAACCAGGGCAAATGATCCAAATGGTGCAGGTGAAATTTGTCCGAACCAGGGCAAATGATCCAAATGGTGCAGGTGAAATTTGTCCGAACAAGGGCAGATGATCGAAATGGTGCAGGTGAGCTTGCTAGAACTATAGCAAGTGATCCTTTTTGGGGTTCACAAACAACGGAAACTTACTAGAACTATAGTAAGTAGGGTTCACTAACTGTGAGTCGTCGCTATTGAAAGTTACGTTTACCCATAAGATTTCGCACGCTTCGCGGCGCGAACAAGGGTTCACGGCGCGAACCACGGAGATATTTAGGAGGTTAAGATCTGCCAACTGTTGCGGCGTGTACAAGGGTTTGCGGCGCGACCAAGCTGTTGCGCGGTGCGAACTGAAGCTTTCCATGATCAGAAATTAGTTTAATTAGATAGATTGTTTCGATCATAACTTTTAAACCGTAACCTTGTTTTGGTTGTCGTTCGTAGCGGTATGAAGCTAGAAACATGTACTTTCTAGTAGTTTAGGTTTTGGGAACAAAGAGGAAGTCATTTAATCGGAAATTGAGAATTTTTTTGATTCTTGGGATTGTTCTATCGTTCAGAAACATGTGAACGGTATACTTTTGGTATGATGATTGATTGCTATATAATTGTGATAAATTGCCGTTGATTACTTGACAATGATGTTAATTGGTTGGTTGAGTCCTATTGCAGGCGGAGTGGTATATATATATATATATATATATATATATATATATATATATATATATATATATATATATATATATATATATATATATATAGGGGACGACTCAAGTGAGAACACTTGGTTATTATGAGAAATGAGAACAATGAATTACGACCATTAAAGTTTGATTTTGTTGATTTTAATGGACTGGATTGGTTTCTCTTTCTATGATCCTTAGTATTTATTTTAAATCAACATAGAAAGAGAAACCAATCCAGTTCATTAAAATCAACCAAATCAAAATTTAATGGTCGTGATTCATTGTTCTCATTTCTCATTTGGTATGATGATTGATTGCTATATAGCAAAGAGGTTGCATAATTACATGTGTTAAATGAATAAAAGAAAGGTGAGGAAAACTAGGATTTGTTAGGTATATATATATATATAGCTTAACAAAGAGAACCGAGGATGGAACCTTATATGTCACATACGTGTGTTTTGAATCTTGTGAGGAAAGGCTAACAGGCCTAGTGGAAAGGCTAACAAGCCTAGTGATTTGTATGTAGAATCACCACTGTATGATGTATTATTCGGGACCATTATATTTCTTTAATTCTTTAAAATGCTAACAGGCATTCGATGTGAAAATGGCACTTGTAATCTTGGCAGGTTTGATTCCCGCATTGTGTACGAATGGAACCTAATAGGGTAGAGACTTGTGATGGTGTACGGACCATGTGAAGTGACGATTCATGGGGAAAGGCTCCTGAGTCCGAATCCATTTCGTATGTCAATATTTTCTAGAGGATCCATGACTCGTACCACCTCCTAGACGTAGAAGGGGACGGGAATAGAGGGATACCTTGGTAATGGTTTCCGATTGGTACAGTTGTGTTTGAGTTGTAGAACTCTAAGTATGTTTCCATATAATGTTAGTATATGAACTCAAGGTCTAGTTCCTTTGTTATGACTTGAGATTTGATAGGCTAGGACCTTGTAAAGCCGAGAAGATCCATAGGATAGGAAACTCACTGAGATTATTTTATCTCACCCCATTATATATTGATTTCAGGTACTACAGATTCCGCGAAGGGTAAGGAGAAATCAGTTTGACTTTCCTTATGTCTTCTGTTCTTTTGGCATGGCGAAGCTTCCGCTATGGAGTTCTTTTTGGGATCATTGTTTTGATCTAGTTCTTAGTATTTTGTTTTGAACATCTTGTATATATTTTACCATTGTGTAGAACTTTTGTATTAGGGCATTAATGTGTATAATGTGTTGACTAGGAACTTATTGTATTTCAGTACCAAATACTTGGATTCATGTATACATATATGCTTTGATGTATGTATTTATATATGGGTGTTACAGTTGGTATCAGAGCAGGTCGTATCCTCGACCTAGCCATGAGATATTATAAGTGCTTCTTTATGTCCAAGATGTGTTGTGTTCCCATGATTTTGTTGTGTTATGACTATGGTATTGAGCCTGATCAACTTAATCCCATTTTGATGACCTCCAGGAACTTGGTGGACGGACGCAGGACTCGTGGTCGACCCCACACTCAGCCTCCACAAGCGAATCAACCGGATGGCGGTGAGAATATTCCGTGGCCCCAGTTTATGCAACAGATGCAACAGCAGCAGAATCAATTCATGCTGCAGATGATGCAACAGATGAATGGCGGTCATGATGTTCCAGCGGTTGTAACCGAAGATGTAGGTGGTACTTATAGGGATTTCATTCGCGTGAATCCTCCGGAATTTCATGGCGGATTAGATCCTATAAAAGCACATGAGTGGGTGGCCATTGTGGAGGGAATCTTTGAGATCATGCATTATAGTGAAGAGAACAAGGTAATGTGTGCTTCTCATTCGCTGAAAGGTCCAGCTATGAGATGGTGGAAGAGTGCTTCTGCATTGATGACTATTCAGGAGGTACCTAAGGAATGGGATAATTTCAAGACGACTTTTATGGAGAAATATTCCCCTAGTTCACTGAGGACTAAAAAGGAATTGGAGTTTCAATAGTTAAGGTAGGAGAACATGTCAGTGGCTACTTATGTTGAGAAGTTTGAAATTCTGGCTGCTTACTCTAGGCAGACCGCGTATGCTCCTGATGAGAGTTGGAAGGTTGACCAGTTTCTATTTGGTTTAAGGGCTGATATTTCACATAGTGTGTCCTAGAGGGAGTTCACTACTTATACGGAATTGTTGCGACAATGTTATGTGGCTGAGACCAGTTTGAAGAAAGTTCAAACTGAGGAAGATTTGAATAAGAAGAATCAGAATGAGAGAGGAAGGCCAAGCCAACAAATTCGGCCTAGGTCACAAGTTTTCAAAGGGAAGTAAGTGCAAGGTTCTCGGTCTAGTGCACCTCCGGTGTGTCGTATTTGTGGTAAGAACCACTTTGGAAGGTGTAGCCTTGAAAGGGTGAAGTGTTTTCATTGTCAGCAAGAAGGGCATATGGCTAGGAATTGTCCTCAGAATAGGAATCAAATGCAAGGAAGAGGTACTGTTCGAGTGTATACCTTGGATGCTAAGAAGACAAGGGGGATAACTCTTTGATTGCGGGTACTTGTTTCGTTAATGGGCATTCTTGTTTTGTGTTATTTGATTGTGGAGCAACACACTCTTTTGTGTCATTGCAATGTATGAAGCGACTTGGGTTGCAAGCTACCTCTTTGTTTCCTCCTATGGCGGTTACTACTTCTATGGATGAGATGGTCGAGACACTGTTGGTGTGTGAAAATTGTGTCTTATCTGTGGGTGGTAGGAATTTCCAGATTGATCTTATTTGTTTACCACTTAAGAAAGTAGACGTTGTTTTGGGAATGGATTGGCTTTCTGCTAATTCGGTATTCATTGGGTGTGAAGAGAAATTAATCATTATTCCATCTGAAGAAGCTTCTCCGAAAGATGTATTGACTACTATTTTGGAAGGTACGGTAGGCATGATTAATTTCTTGTTTGAGAAAGAGAAGTCTGTTCTGTTGGTTCTCACTGAGGAGACGGGTGACAAATTAGAGGTTTCACAAATTGCTGTTGTTAGTGGATTTCCTGATGTTTTTCCCGAGAATGTCACTTCTCTTCCTCCGGAAAGGGAAGTGGAATTCTCTGACTAAACATTTTGTGCGACCTAGTGTCTCGCCGTGGGGAGCTCCAGTGTTGTTGGTAAAGAAGAAGGATGGTGGGATGAGGTTATGTATTGATTACCGTCAGTTGAATAAAGCCACCATCAAGAACAAATACCCTTTACCAAGGATAAACGACCTGTTAGATCAATTGAATGGAGCCTGCGTGTTCTCGAAGATTGATTTACGGTCGGGTTATCACCAAATCCGTGTGAAGAGCTCAGATGTGCCAAAGACTGCCTTTAGAACCCGTTATGGTCATTATGAATTCTTGGTAATGCCTTTCGGTGTGACGAATGCTCCAGCTGTTTTCATGGATTATATGAATCGGATATTCCCGCCTTACTTGGACCAATTTGTGGTAGTCTTTATCGATGATATTTTTATCTATTCTCGTACTCCACAAGAACACAGAGAACATCCGAGGATTGTTCTGTCGGTATTGCGAGAGAAACAATTGTTTGCTAAGTTGAGCAAGTGTGAGTTTTGGATGACGGAGGTAAAATTTCTAGGTCATGTCATATCTCAAGGAGGTGTGGCAGTGGACCCGTCGAAAATTGAAGCGGTAATTAATAGGGAGAGACCGAAGAATGCCTCAGAAGTCCGAAGTTTCTTGGGTTTAGCAGGCTACTACAGAAGATTTATCAAAGGGTTCTCTCAATTGGCTCTACCGATGACTAGACTTACCCGAAAGGAGTGTCCTTATGATTGGGATTCGGGGTGTGAACAAAGTTTCATGAGCTTGAAGGAAAGATTAACGACTGCTCCTATTTTAATCGTTCCTGATCCAAATAAGTCCTATGAGGTATTTTGCGATGCTTCCAAGAAAGGATTAGGAGGAGTATTGATGCAGGATGGTCAGGTGGTAGCATACACATCTCGACAGTTAAAGGTTCACGAAGAGAATTATCCAACTCATGATTTAGAATTGGCTGCAGTTGTTTTTACCCTAAAGGTGTGGCGTCATTACTTGTATGGAGTTCATTTTGAAATGTTCAGTGACCACAAGAGTTTAAAGTACCTATTCGATCAGAAGGAGTTGGACATGCGTCAGAGGCGGTGGATGGAATACTTGAAGGATTACGATTTTGACTTGAAGTATCATCCAGGAAAAGCAAATAAAGTGGCGGATGCTTTGAGTCGGAAGGTGTTAAAGAGGACCAAATTGATGATGTTTGAATATGCATTATTGGAAAGATTTCGAGATCTTAATCTTCAATTTGTTTGGACCCAAAATGGAGTGTTTATGGGAAACTTGAATGTTAATTCCATTTTGAGAAATGAAATTCAACAAGCACAAGTGTCAGATGCTAAGTTACAGGAGTTGTTGGTTCAACCAGGATTTACTCGAGCTATGGATGGAATGATTATGTTTAATCAGAGGATTTATGTTCTGGACGATGCGTTGTTGAGACGAAGGATTTTGGATGAAGCTCATAAAGGTGTTTTCACTATACGTCCTGGTTCTTCTAAAATGTATCAGGATTTGAAAAGAGATTATTGGTGGTCCGGAATGAAAAGAGATGTCGCGGTATACGTATCGGAGTGGCCGGTGTGCTAACAAGTAAAGATTGAACATCAAAGACCAGGTGGATTGTTACAACCACTAGAGATTCCAATATGGAAGTGGGATGGTATTTCAATGGAATTTGCGGTTGGATTACCTCGTACTTAGGGTGGATATGATTCTATTTGGGTGATTGTAGATCGGTTGACGAAATCTGCACATTTCTTAGGCGTGAAAACTACTTACAAGGCAAGTCATCTTGCACGGTTATTTATTACAGAAATTGTAAAGTTGCATGGTGTGCCCTCTAGTATTGTGTCAGATAGAGATCCAAAGTTCACTTCAAGGGTTTGGAGAGCCTTTCAACAAGCTATGGGATCTAAATTGTGTTTGAGCACGTCGAATCACCCACAAACGGACGGTCAAACGGAACGAACGATACAAACCTTGGAGGATATGTTGAGAGCTTGTGTGCTTGAAAGTGGAGGAAATTGGAAGGAGCTTTTACCATTGATTGAATTTTCATATAATAATAGTTATCACGCGAGTATTGGTATGGCACCTTATGAAGCTTTATATGGGAGGAAATGTAGGACACCGCTGTGTTGGACGGAAGTTGGTGATGATAGAATTTTGGGACCTGAAATTATTCAAGAGACCACAGACAAGATTAGAATGATTCGTGATAAGGTTAAGCAAGCACAAGATCGTCAGAACAGTTATGCGGATAACCGTAGGAGGCCTTTGGAATTTGCGAAAGGTGACCATGTATTCTTGAAGGTTACTCCGAGATTGAGGTTGAAAGGACCGTTTAAGTTGAGGAAGTTAAGTCCGAGATACGTGGGACCGTATGAGATTCTAGAAAGGATTGGTGAAGTAGCATACCGTTTAGCTTTGCCACCTTCTCTATCAGAAATGCATGATGTTTTTCACATGTCTCAACTACGGAAGTTTATTCCCGATCCTCTACAGCCAGGGTTACCAGATGGAGTTGAGATAGAATCAGATTTGACTTTTGAACCCTTACCGAGCCACATCATGGGAAGAGAGACTAAAGTGTTGAGGAACAAGGAAATTCCTCTTGTTAAGGTCAATGGGATGTGACGCATCCGGGTGATGCTATGTGGGAGCTTGAATCAGAAATGCGGGATGCTTATCCTCACCTATTCATGTAATTCTTAAATTCGAGGACGAATTTCTATTTAAGGGGGGGAGGATGTAATACCCCGTATTTAATAAAATGATCTAATGTTATTAGCTGACACTGAGGTTTTATTATTTGGTGCATTAGAGATACTTTTGGACACTTATGTTATAAGTGCTAACTTAAAGTTATGTTACTTATAATCTTTTCCTTTCTATTTCTTTCTCATTTTGCAAACAAACACAATTTCTAGAGAGAGGAAGTAGAGAGAAGGGAGAGCAAGAGGAAAAGAGAAGAAAAAGCTTGGATCTTCGCCGTTTCTCCGCCGAATCGACTCATCTTCATCGTCTAAAACTCGTATACCAGGTGGGTTCTAGTTAGAAACTTATATATTTGGTTATGGATGAGAAATCATAGTTTGGATATTGGGGATTTTATAGAAAAATCTAGGTTTTTGAACCAAAATCATGAATGCTCATGGATAAGTGTTTGTAAACCACAAGTATACCATATATATGTTGTTTCTATGTATTAGTATGATCTGGAACAGGTTTGAGTGTGGAGTTGTTTGGATTGAACCATTTGTGAAGTAAGAAACAGAGCTGAGAACTCAAATTTCGCGTGCTTCGCGGCGCGAACAAGGGTTCACGGCGCGTACCATGGAGATATTTAGGAGGTTAAGATCTGCCAACAGTATGCGGCACGTACAAGGGTTTGCGGCGCGATCACCCTGGGAAATTTGTGACGTTGGCCACTGCCAGAGGTTTCCGGCGCGACCAAGCTGTTGTGCGGCGCGAACTGAAGCTTTCCATGATCAAAATTTAGTTTAATTAGATAGATTGTTTCGATCATAACTTTTAAACCGTAACTCTGTTTTGGTCGCCGTTCGAAGCGGTATGAATCTAGAAACATATACTTTCTAGTAGTGTAGGTTTTGGGAACAAAGAGGAAGTCATTTAATCGGAAATCGTGAATTTGTTTGATTCTTGGGATTGTTCTATCGTTCGGAAACATGTGAACGGTATACTTTTGGTATGATGATTGATTGCTATATAATTGTGATAAATTGTCGTTGATTACTTGACAATGATGTTAATTGGTTGGTTGAGTCCTATTGCAGGCGGAGTGGTATACCTTGTTATATATATATATATATATATATATATATATATATATATATATATATATATATATATATATATATATATATATATATATATATATATATATATATATATATATGTATGTATATAGCAAAGAGGTTGCATAATTACATGTGTTAAATGAATAAAAGAAAGGTGAGGAAAACTAGGATTTGTTAGGTATATATATAGCTTAACAAAGAGAACCTAGGATGGAACCTTATATGGAACATACATGTGTTTTGAATCTTGTGAGGAAAGGCTAACAGGCCTAGTGGAAAGGCTAACAAGCCTAGTGATTTGTATATACAATCACCACTGTATGATGTATTGTTCGGGACCATTATATTTCTTTAATTCTTTTAAATGCTAACAGGCATTCGATGTGAAAATGGCACTAGTAATCTTGGCAGGTTTGATTCCCGCATTATATACGAATGGAACCTAACAGGGTACAGACTTGTGATGGTGTACGGACCATGTGAAGTGACAATTCATGGGGAAAGGCTCATGAGTCCGAATCCATTTCGTATGTCAAGATTTTCCAGAGGATCCATGACTCGTACCACCTCCTAGACGTAGAAGGGGACGGGAATAGAGGGATACCTTGGTAATGGATTCGGATTGGTACTGTTGTGTTAGAGTTGTAGAACTCTAAGTATGTTTCCATATAATGTTAGTATGTGAACTCAAGGTCTAGTTCCTTTGTTATGACTTGAGATTTGATAGGCTAGGACCTTGTAAAGGCGAGAAGATCCATAGGATAGGAAACTCACTGAGATTATTTTATCTCACCCCATTATATATTAATTTCAGGTACTACAGATTCCGCGAAGGGTTAGGAGAAAGCAGTTTGACTTTCCTTATGTCTTCTGTTCTTTTGGCATGGCGAAGCTTCCGTTGTGGAGTTCTTTTTGGGATCATTGTTTTGATCTAGTTCTTAGTATTTTGTTTTGAACATCTTGTATATATTATGCCATTTTGTAGAACTTTTGTATTAGGGCATTAATGTGTATAATGTGTTGGCTAGGAACTTATTGTATTTCAGTACCAAATACTTGGATTCATGTATACATATGTGCTTTGATGTATGTATTTATATATGGGTGTTACAGCGATGGCGTGAAGTTGCTGCTCAAATTTGTCCTCCTCTAGAGGAGAAAGAAATGATAAAAATATATCTCAAAAATTTGAGTCCATTTTACTATAGAATAATGGTTGCAAGTGCACCCAGTGACTTTACCGAGATGGTAAACATGGGGGTACGATTGGAAGAGGAAGTTCGAGAAGGACGCTTGAACAAGGAACTTGAATCATCCACTGGTCCAAGGAAATATAGAAGTTCCTTCCAAAAGAAAAAGGATCAGGATGTCAGTACCATCTTACCACATAAACCGATAAAGAGATATCAACCTCAAGTTGCTACAATATCTCTGGTTGTTAGCTCAGCGCCAGCTTGTCAACCACAAGTTTCATAGTTTCAACAAAGGGACCAACAACCTCGGCAATAGGTTCAGCCATAGAACTTCAATAACAATCGGGTGCAAAGATATCCAAAGTTTAATCCCATACCATTGCCATACGCGGAGCTATTTCCGACTTTATTAGCAAAAGGGCATATTCAAACAAGGAGTCCACCAGTTCCTCCAAAGGAAACTAGCCCTTGGTTCAAAGCTGACCAATCTTGCCCCAATCATCAGGGAGCAGCGGGTCATAACATCAAACAATATTTCAGCTTCAAGCCTGACGTTCAAAGGTTACTAAAAATTGGAATTCTATCATTCAAGGATACTAACCCCAATGTTCAGGAAAATCCACTACCGCAACATAAGGAAGCCTCGGTAAATCTGGTGGATGAACACCCTAGCGTCATTCAGATTTTCGACATCCGTCCAATAGGGGAAATTCTTGTCAAGATGCATCCCACCAAAGTGGGTATGGACACATACCACCTCATAATTACTTCACCTGTGAGATCTGTCCAAAGTACAATCAGGGTTGTTCTGTGGTACAAGTGATAAGTGCCAAAATGTAGTTATTTTGTGTATGTAAATAGTAACACTTATCGATACTTTTTGTTAATACCATTTGAATAATTCCGCTTTTTTATGTAAATTCGTATACTTTGAGTTTTATTACATTTTCGTGTAAATATGTACCGTTAGATAGTTTTGTTGTATTTTTGTAGGTTTTTCTGCATTGTCAGAGCCTCGAGGAATAAAGTGTCGAAGACACGGTTGCATACGCGTTTTGAAGAAATAAAGTTGTTGTTCCGGTGCAGCTCGCATCGCACGCTGGAGGGTGCGTCGCGTGTTGTAGAAGAAAAAAAATAAATCAGGCAGAAGCTTCGGCGCGTCGCGTGCTATTAGGGCGCGTCGCGCGCTAGGGCGGTTTAGTACACAAAGTGAGAGGGCGCATCGCGCGCTCTGCATTTTTCAGTTTTTGTATAAATACCATAAAACAGGTTTTTTATCACCTCTTTCCCCCATGGATGAGCTATGATCCATTTTTGATAGTGTAGAGGTTAAGGAAACACCATTGGGTGCTACATCATGTGGATTGGCTATGGATTTGACTCGACTGCTTTGACACGGTGAGAGTTTCCGGTTCATCTTCTTTCTTCACTATGTTTCATTCCAACGTGTGGTTGTCGTTTTTTTTTACCTCCCCGTTTCACTTGGGAGGACGGCACGCTAGACCCTTCACGCGAAAATTGGAAGGAGAATGCGCCCGTGGTGGGATGAATTTTGTTTCAGTTCTTCCTACAATATTACACGAACTTTCTTATTTGTCCTACGAGTAGGAAAGGGGAAAAAAGATCTCAACTAAACCCTAGGAGTTTGCTAAGTGTGGAGATTTACACCTAGACTAGAAATTCTGGAGTCCGGGAGGTCGGTTATACATAGGGAAGTGTTTAAACACTCTACATATCTGTAGTACTCTACAGGAACCTTCTCTGTGTCATTGTGATTGTGTTTATTGCTAATTATTGGGAAAGTTTCTCCTTTGTGTTAGGAGAAGGAATTGAATTGATTTTAAAAGACAGACAGACAAACAAACTGACTATTTTTGGTATTTTATTAGCTCGCTGAGATTCCTTGTGAACCTCATGCCTACATATCCCTAGTGGATGTCAGAGCTTAATGTAGTTCGGGGAACTAACTAGGGAAATTAATTATTTTTGGTGCCTTGCTTGAAGCTCAATGTTGAAGCTTGAATTAAATCTCTGTTTACAGTAAAGAGACATGAAGTCATCTTTACAGAGAGGTATTTGTACCATTCTACCACAAACATTTAAAAGAGTGACAGAATAACTGAATTCATTTCATTCAAGAGGGGGACCTTACTTGTGTATGTGCAAGTATACCAGTCAAATGCCTCTTAAATGAAAGAAAGATGCTCATCCAAATTAGGGAAAGTTACCACATGTCTGGGTTTTACTGCCAGCTCATGCCTTTCAAAATCCTAAATGGGAGACTTGATTAAAATTGAAATTGAAATGTTTGTTTGTTTGAATGTGGTAGAGTAGTAAAAATATCTCTCTATAGAGATAAGCTATGTCTATCTACTGTATAAAAGATTTGACTTTAGCTGGCTTGTATGAGGCCAAAGCTTGAGGCTTTTTGATTGATTTATTAATTATTATTGACACTGGGAGATGACTCCACTGGGGATTAATTACAGGGTATTTTTGTGTTCTGTACAAAGCCCAGAATTGAGGCTGACTCTATTTGGAGAGTGTTTATTTGATGGATTTTTATTTGGTGTTCTGTACAAAGCCCAGAATTGAGGCTGACTCTAGCTAGGAAAAAAAACATTATTTTCTGCCTTGTACAAAGCCCAAGGTTGTGGCTGACTCTAAAATAAACTGAGTATGGATGACTCTATGGGGAAAAGATCCTGAGTGTTAGGAATCTTTGACACATAAAAATATGGTTTAATCTGCCTTGTACAAAGCCCAAGGTTGTGGCTACTGAATGATGAAGAACTCACTGGGGAGACTCTATTATCTGCCTTGTACAATGCCCAAGGTTGAGGCTGACTCTTGACAGGGGAGTTTTATTGTTTGGTGCCTTGTATGAAGCCCAAGGTTGAGGCTAACTGTTTTTGTTGGTTTTGACTCTACTAAGGAGATTTTATTTATTAAAAGACTGTTTTTCTTTGGAAGCTAACCCTTTCCAGGGATTTTGACTCAGCTGGTGAATTTGTCTGTTAAAAGACTGATTTTATCATGTTTTTTGGAGGCTGACCCTTTCCAGGGGTTTTAACTCTTTTGGGGAAATTATCTCCTAAGAGAACGAATCTTTGGTTTTGAAAGACTGATGTTGTTGAAATGAAAGAATGATGTTGGAGGCTAACCCTTTCCAGGGGTTTTGACATTTTAAACAGATTTTTATTAATTGACTTTGGAGGCTAACCCTTTCCAGGGATTTTTACTAAAATGAAGGAATGATTTTGGAGGCTAACCCTTTCCAGGGATTTTGACATTTTAAACAGATTTTTATTAATTGACTTTGGAGGCTAACCCTTTCCAGGGAATTTTGTTAAAATGAAGGAATGTATGGAGGCTAACCCTTTCCAGGGATTTTGATTAAAATGATTGGCAGAAAGATTATCTAGTGAGACTTCTTGTTTAAAGCCCAAGATGAAGGCTGACACTTTGAGGATAAGCACACATAGATCCTAGACTCTACTAAGGAAGATTGATGAAGATAAGGGTGACAGAGACTGTCCATGTCTCTCATTCCAAAAGGTGTACTGTAACACCCCGATATCCGCTGCACGCATCAACCGTGTCGGCCAACCGAGCATGTTACCGGCTTAATCAATAATCCCCCCTAGGTCCGCTTATCGGCTGCCCAGGAAATATTGTTTTTGCCTCCCGCAGGAATCGAACCATGTACCTAGGGGTTAAGTACATATTCATAGCAGGAATTGCTATGAATATGTACTTAACCCCTAGGTACATGGTTCGATTCCTGCGGGAGGCAAAAACAATATTTCCTGGGCAGCCGATAAGCGGACCTAGGGGGGATTATTGATTAAGCCGGTAACATGCTCGGTTGGCCGACACGGTTGATGCGTGCAGCGGATATCGGGGTGTTACATAAAAAGGCGCCTTTTTATGTAACAGCCCGAGCCTTCGGCGTTCCCGGCACTGTCACCTCATGATCTTCTCTACCCCCCTCACTAGTAGAGTTTTTGCCTTTCGTGGGAATCGAACCCTGTACCCTGGGGTTCAAGTACATGTTCATTCCATTCCCACTACCACTTGAGCTAGTAGCTCAATTGGTAGTGGGAATGGAATGAACATGTACTTGAACCCCAGGGTACAGGGTTCGATTCCCACGAAAGGCAAAAACTCTACTAGTGAGGGGGGTAGAGAAGATCATGAGGTGACAGTGCCGGGAACGCCGAAGGCTCGGGCTGTTACATGTACTCAATGTGAAATTGAGACAAACTTAGCTTGTTTAAAGTCTGGTTTAAATTGGAAGAAACTCACTAGGGTATGTTAAGAGGTGACTAAAGACCTGTTCCTATGTTTATAAGAAACCTGATGGGTCCTTGTATACAAGCTCAAGAGGAAGCTGGAAATGCTTTAAAGAAGCCTGTGGGTCCTTGTACAAAGCCCAAGAGGAGGCTAATCGAGGGTCCTTGTTATAGCACAAGAGAAAGCTATGTAGTTTTGAATTTATTTTGGCTTTAAGCAAATGGGTAAGAGGTTTCACCGGGAATAATTCCTCTTTGGGTGGATGTGTCCTATTTTTTGGATTCTAAGGTTTTTGCCAAGATGTTTCACCGGGAATAATTCATCTTGGGGGTTTGAACTACAGATCTCTAATTAGGAAAGAGCCTTCACCGGGAAGACATTCTCAATCCTAGGTCATATTCCTATAGTATATATATAGTTTAACTGTCCTAGGGTTTACACTCAAACGTAGTTCTAAACTAATACATATGCACAGTTTATATTTGACAGTAATTTAAATAAAGACTGTAAATTGAAAGCTTGTAAAGCCTAACCTGGATGGAGTGGAGGCCATTGAAGAAGTATGTACAGAGCCTCAACAGTATTTTTGTTGTTTTGTTGATAACAATTGAATATTTATTATAAACAGTTAAGGGTTTTTGAAAACAGAAGAAGTGAAGATGGACAAAGGTCACATAGGTATCTGAAGAGTTTCACCGGGAATAATGCCCTTCAAATACCAGAAGAATGTTTTGAAAACAGAAAGAAGATTTTGAAAATACAGTTTTGAAAACAAGCTAAGAAGAGAAGGTGTTTGGGACTTACACTCTATTAGAGCCCCAGTACTTTACAGTACTGGTTACAAAAGCAGTTTGAAAATGATTTGAAATGGTATAAGGTTTTGTTGTTTGAAAACCTTAATCATCCGTTTAATCGGAGACTGGTAATAGCTTTGAAAATTGACAAAAGTCAACTTAATTAAGGTAAAGAATAAAGATCTATGCCTAATTAAGACCTAAACAAATAGGGTTTTATCATGAGCTTATTCACAAAATAAATAGGTTAAAATAACATGACAATATATATTTAAAGTATTTAAGAAAACACTTAAAAACATACTATTTTAAACCTAATTAAAATACATGAAATAAATAATATTTTTATGATTTTTTTTGATTATTCACAAAATAGATATATTAAATGACAAGTGTGTGAAAAATGAAGTGAAAATAAATTAATTTGATAGGTTAAATAATTGGTTGAAGTTGTGAAGAAATCAAAATGGAAAAAAGTGGTAAAAAATAGGGTTTTGTCACCAACCAGGTTTGAACCCACACCCTTTATGTTACCAGCCCAAAACAACACCACTGAGCCAACGCGCGCTTAGTGACAAAAGAATGGTTCCATTGCAAATCATACATTACTCAAGTGCATAGAAGAAATAAAAGAGAAATAAAATCAAAAGGTCTGGGGCGAGGGGGATTCGAACCCCAGACCTTGGGCACGCGCAACACACAAACACTCTTTACCACTGGGCTATCACGTTTTAGTCGTTTATAAGACAACTATCACTCAAAATAAAATAAACTCTTTCCTGAATTTGAATTTTTGCGCGCCACCACCATTGTCATCTTCAACCTCTAGCTTTGAATTTTTGAAAATCTGAACTCTCACAACTCTCAACCATTTGCAACGATGTAGAGACCAAACTTGCTCTAAATTCACTCACGATTCTAAATATGTAACTAACATAGATTTATTTTAACTACATCTAACTAACTTACCAGAAATCGTGAAGAACCCTAAAATTTAAAAATCAAATTAAATGGCTATACTAAAAGATAAATGAATGGTGATAGAGGGTTTTCAATCCTCTGATGATGCTGAACAAGATAGAATCGAGCTATATCATAAAGAGTGCTTAAATTAAAGAGGTGGAGTTCAGAAACTTACCTCTGAAAATGGAGGTCGTGAGGATGATATAGAGCAACTGGGCTTGTATGAATGATCCCAAAAGCTTCCTTGGGACTCAGTGATGCTAACTGGATGCTTGTTGTAACCTCAATCCTTCTGAATTGTTCTATGGACCTCCCTCGATTTGAGCTTCAAGTGAACATGGAGAGTGATGATTCTTGAGTTACAGATGAGCTGCAGCCATCTGAACAGCTTCACTACCTCCTATGGAACGTGCCTGGATGCTTGGCTCGATTGGAAACCTTCTGAATTGCACTATGGACCTCCAACTGCAACAGCTTCAAAGTGAGAGCAACAATGGTGTTCCTCCACTTACAGAAATGATCCAGGTGCTTGGATCACCTCAAATGACCTCCCTAGAGATGTTAGAATGCTTACTTTCCAAAGATAAGCTCTGGTTTGAAGAAAACGACTCTTCTTGCCAAAGAACTTTGAAAAACAATAAGCATGAGAAGAGAAAGAGAAAGCAAGGAATATGGTTGCTTTGGTGTGTTTTTCTACTGAAGTATGCCCTCCTATTCATCAATTTGCCATAAATTCACAAATGTAATCATTACATAATCACATGTTCTTGTTTTAGGAATCTTCTTCAATTATCATGGCATGGTGAAAATGAATGCATGGTATGTTTTCAGATGTGTTATGGGTCGTGTAGCATCCATATTTGAGGTCATGTGCACAAAATTTCAAAATTCCAAAATGATGCATGACCTATAATTTCACTTCATGAGGCCAACTTTGAACAAGTATAACTCTTAGCTCAAAATGAATTTGGAGAAGGTTGAACACAATTTGGAAAGCCCTAAACATCTACTTAAAATCACTAGTTTGGAGTTTCTTCAAAATCCTTTGGCAAATTTGTGAAAAATGAGGCCAAAGTTGGAAGAAAACTAGGTTAAAACACTTAGAAAAATTTCCAAGTGTTTATGACCTAAAACTCCAAAATTTCAAAAACTCTTAAATGATTGATCTTTTGAAAAAAGTTCCTTTGTAAGATGTTGTTTTATTTTGCAAGATCTACAACTTTCATGTTGGAAGTTTTTTGAGTTGTGTAGGTGAAATTTTGAGTTCCCACAATGCCCTCAAAAACCCTAATTCCC
Organism: Vicia villosa; assembly: GCF_029867415.1. NCBI lineage: Eukaryota > Viridiplantae > Streptophyta > Magnoliopsida > Fabales > Fabaceae > Vicia > Vicia villosa. The sequence continues at coordinate 252,663 of NW_026706114.1, forward strand.
GACTTTTTGCTCCTTGAAGATTCTTCTTGAATTTCTTTGGTCAAATGACTTTAATATCCATATATTGATGATATTGATCCTTGAAAGTCATGGTTTGACCAAAAATATTAAAAGTCAAAGGTGAACCCATACAGTTGACTTTTTCCAGATAAGGTGAAATTTTGGACTTTTGTGTAGAATCAAGATCTTCTCCTCAAATGAATGATGTAAATGGATTATATTGAGGTAGTAGAGGTTCTTGAATCATGTCTTGAGTTTTGGATCCATGCCCTGATTAAAAGTCAACTATCCTGGTGAATTAGGTCAAAAACCCTAATTGCCGACCATATGAAAATAATGACTGTAGACCTTGAATTGAGGTGTGATGTCCAGTGGATCTTGTCATATGAGTTATTTAAAAATGATTGATGTCTTTGAATGATCCCCTGGGGCTTTTTAGGGTTTCCCAAAGGTGATCCCTGATTTTAGTCCTTGATAGGCTAAAAAAAACCTAGTCTGGTGACCTGAGTAAACCTGTACTCAGATGACTGGGTGTCTAATCAATCATAGGTGAAATAATGAAGCTCTTGAGTCTTATGATTGTATTAGAGACTAATCCTTCTATTGATTGATCCTTTGCCTGAGTTTTCTTGTTTTTGAGCATCCTCGATTAAATGCCAGATGAAGAAGTGACTGCTCTAGGTACTTGCTTTGACCTGATGAAAATCCTAAAGATATGTCATCTCAGGGGGGTCAAAAATTAGGGTATGACAGATGCCCCTATTTAAGTTTCTTTTATCTGGAGGGAGAGAGATTGATATCTCGATCTCTCCTGCGTAAAAGAGACTTAAATATCGAGGAATGCCCGAATTTTGGGCGCTCCTGAGATGTTGTAATTGATAAAATCTTTGCATGACTTTGATCCCGTTGTCGCACTTGGCGGGGATGAGGAGACAAACTCCTGTAGAAATACTTGATATGGACTCTGGCGAATGGATGGCAGTGTAGGATGCGCAATCCATCTTCTTTAACTAAGTGTTGATACTTAGAAAAAGGCAAACAACCTCCCCTCGTTTCGGATGTCCATATCTCGAAACTGGTCTCGGTCGTGTTTGGACAATATCTCAGATAAAGAGAAAATTTCCAAAGATTTGTTTCCTCATCAAACTTCTCATCAGCACTTGGAGATGAGATACCATTTAACGGTAAAAGAAACTTCAAAGGTTTGTTTCCTCATCAAACTTCTTACCAGCACTTGGAGGTAAGATACCATTTGACGGTAAATAAAGAAACTTCAAGGGTTTGTTTCCTCATCAAACTTCTTACCAGCACTTGGAGGTAAGATACCATTTGACGGTAAATAAAGAAACATCAAGGGTTTGTTTCCTCATAGGGTTTGTTTCCTCATCAAACTTCTTACCAGCACTTGGAGGTAAGATACCATTTGACGGTAAATAAAGAAACTTCAAGGGTTTGTTTCCTCATCAAACTTCTTACCAGCACTTGGAGGTAAGATACCATTTGACGGTAAATAAAGAAACTTCAAGGGTTTGTTTCCTCATCAAACTTCTTACCAGCACTTGGAGGTAAGATACCATTTGACGGTAAATAAAGAAACTTCAAGGGTTTGTTTCCTCATCAAACTTCTTACCAGCACTTGGAGGTAAGATACCATTTGACGGTAAATAAAGAAACTTCACCATCCTCCCTTTTGACTTGGCATCTTTGAAAGATTGTCATATGGGCCCGCGCTCTTTTGAGGGGCTAATGACTTTGTTTGAAGGCGGACGAACTGTTTTCGGGGCGAAAACCAACATTTATTGTCCTCTTGAATGTTTAACAGACAAACTGTCTTTCCTTGGGGAAAGACTACCATTTGTTGACTCCGCTGGGGATCATGAACTATCTTCTGGACGAAGACTACCATTCACTGATTCTGCTGGGAGATTCTGAATTATTTTTTTTTGACGAAAAAGTGGCATCTCTTGACCTTGCTGGGGAAATACCAAACTGTTTTTCAGGAGGAAAAACTGCCACTTGTCAATTATGTCGAGGAATCCATTTTTCTTAGAGAAGAGAACCGCTTATCGACCCTGTAGGGATAACCAAAAATGCGAAACTGACTATCTTATCTGAAGAAGATTGTCGAGCGTTGCTCTGCAGGAGATTCTCAGTTGGGGAATTCCAAAAGTGAACAAACTATCTCTTTGAGGGAGACTACCATCTGTTGACTTGCTTGGAGAGATCCTTGTGTATGAACTGTGGTCTCGAAGGAAAAAGTTTCTCCGGAACTTGCAGGGGAAACTTGAGTTCATGCCTTAATGACTTGGGCATTCACATGATCAAAGCCTGACTCGACTATGCAGTTATGATGTAATGTATGCATGAATATGATGACAATTATAAAATGTAAAGTGAATGTGAATAGAATTGTCGCAGATGTAAAATCCTATGATACGACTTGAATTCTTGTTGATCAGAAGATGTCCTCTCTTGCAGTTCGAACTCTGCCGGGAATACCTGGTTATCAGTTGTCCGCTGTCCGAAGTGAGTAATATGAATTGAAGTAAAGATCCGTCATCGGGAGATGTTCGCAAAGCGACCTCATGGGGAAATCTTAATTCCCGGAGTCTCAACCGTTCTCGGAGCAACTGTTTGCATTCTTCCTACTGTTTGTAAACCTTAGAAAGAAATTTCACCTTTATTTTTGCAAGTAAATTCATTTTATTTTATAAAAACAATTGTTTCAAGAAAATGACTGTTTAAATTTAAAATGCATTTCAAGAAACTGAATAAGACTAAATTGCAAAGAAAAGCACAAGGCTCAAATTATTATATATGGAATGGTAATCAGCCAAATGCTTGATTCCATGGAGTATTTACAAAGTTGGAAATTGGTAATTTTTCGGGAAAAGGGCTACGATGAAACGTGACGACCGTTATCTTTCCCTTCCACTCCGAGTTGCGCTGTATTCGTGCTTTGTAGAAGATGACCTACTGCTGATGAATACTCCGCTATGGATTTTTGAATGATCAAGTTTGTCCTGAACACAGTTACTTGCCATATATCCCTAACTTTTGCGTAAACTACCCCTTTCGGGTTTTAAGTCTACCGGGATTGATCATTTATTTTTTATGTCTCTAACTTTTGCCTGAATCGCCCTTTCGGGTTTTCGATTCACCGAGACGCTCTTTTTTGCCTAAGCCGCTCTTTGCGAGTTTTCAACTTAGCGAGCTGTTTTTTTTGTTTATTTAGGCGAAGTATTTCTTAACTGCGTCGACGTTCACAGGACGGGTGAATTCTTCTCCATCCATAGTCGTGAGTATTAAGGCTCCTCCTGAGAAAGCTCTCTTGACCACGTAGGGGCCGTCATAATTGGGAGTCCATTTCCCTCTCGAATCTGTGAGAAAAGATTGAATCTTTTTGAGTACAAGGTCGCCTTCTTTGATTGTGCGAGGTCGAACCTTTTTGTCGAAAGCTTTCTTCATTCTTTGTTGATATAGCTGACCGTGGCATAAAGCTGTCATGCGCTTTTCTTCGATCAAGTTCAATTCATCGAATCTGCTTTGACACCACTCGGCTTCTGTTAATTTTGCCTCCATCAAGACTCTCATTGATGGTATCTCAACCTCTATTGGTAGGACTGCCTCCATGCCATATACAAGGGAGAAAGGAGTTGCTCCGGTCGAAGTACGTACTGATGTACGGTAACCATGAAGAGCATACGGGAGCATTTCATGCCAATCTTTGTAAGTGATGACCATCTTCTGAATGATTTTCTTGATGTTTTTGTTAGCTGCTTCTACAGCTCCATTCATCTTTGGTCTGTAAGGAGATGAGTTGTGATGTTCAATCTTGAATTCATCACAAAGCTCCTTCATCATTTTGTTATTCAAATTTGACCCATTGTCAGTGATTATCTTGCTAGGAATGCCGTAGCGACAGATGATGTGATTCTTGATATACCTGACGACAACTTGTCTTGTAACGTTTGCATATGAAGCTGCTTCAACCCATTCGGTGAAATAGTCTATAGCTACCAAGATGAAGCGATGTTCGTTGGACGCTTTTGGCTCGATCATTCCAATCATGTCGATTCCCCACATGGAGAAAGGCCAAGGGGAAGAGAGTATGTTGAGAAGAGATGGTGGCACATGAATTCTATCGGCGTAGATCTGACATTTGTGTCACCTCTTTGCGTACTGGTAGCAATCTGACTCCATCGTCAGCCAATAATATCCTGCTCTCAGTATTTTCCTTGTCATGGTATGTCCATTGGTGTGAGTACCAAAGGAACCTTCATGTATTTCTCTCATGAGTGTTTCTGCTTCTTTTCTGTCAACGCATCTGAGCAGAACCATGTCGAAGTTTCTCTTGTACAGAACATCTTCATTCAGGAAGAATCTACAAGCTAACCTTCTCAAAGTCTTTCTATCTTTCTTTGACGCCCCAAGAGGGTACTCTTGCTTTTGAAGAAAGTTCTTGATGTCGTGATACCACGGTTTGTCGTCGATGATTGCTTCTACTGTGAAAACATGAGCGGGCCTATCCAGGCGCATAACATCGATCCGAGGAATGTCATTCCAATGATTTATCCTAATCATGGAAGAGAGTGTGGCTAATGCATCAGCCAAGTTGTTTTCTTCACGAGGAATGTGATGAAAATCTACCCTGTCGAAGAATGGTAACAATCTTCTCGCGTAGTCTTTGTAAGGAATTAGCCCTGGTTGGCGTGTTTCCCATTCTCCTTTGATTTGATTGATGACCAAAGCAGAATCTCCGTATACATCCAAGTGTTTGATTCTTAGATCCATGGCTTCTTCGAGACCCATGATGCAAGCTTCATATTCGGCCTCATTGTTTGTGCACTTGAAAGTTAATCTGGCAGTAAATGGAATATGGGTACCCTGAGGTGTAACAATAATTGCCCCAATTCCTCGTCCATAAGTATTGACAGCTCCGTCAAAGATTAAGCCCCACTGGGATCCTATCTCAGGTCCTTCGTCTGGTAGTGGCTCATCGTAATCTTTCATCTTGAGGTACATGACGTCCTCGTCCGGAAAGTCGAAACTGGTTGATTCATGACCATTGAGTGGGTGGTGAGCCAGGTGCTCAGCTAGAATGCTTCATTTCACGGCTTTCTGTGCGTGATACTCAATGTCATATTCTGATAACAACATCTGCCAACGGGAAATTCTCCCAGTTAAAGCAGGCTTCTCAAAGATGTACTTGATTGGATCCATATGAGAGATCAAACAAGTAGTATGTCGAATCATGTACTGGCGTAGACGCTTGGCAGCCCAGGTTAAAGCACAACACGTCTTCTCGAGCATGGAGTAGCGGGATTCACAGTCAGTGAATTTCTTGCTTAGATAGTAAATGGCATGCTCTTTTCTCTTCGTCTCGTCTTGCTGTCCAAGGACACAACCCATGGAGTCTTCTAAGACGGTTAAGTACATTATCAAAGGTCTTCCTTCTACTGGAGGAGACAAGATGGGTGGTTCGAGCAGATATTCCTTAATGCTGTCGAACGCTTTCTGACAATCGTCTGTCCAGAGGCAACTTTGATTTTTCCGTAGAAGTTTGAAAATAGGAGCGCAAGTTGCAGTCATGAGATATATGAATCTCGAGATGTAATTCAGACGTCCAAGAAATCCTCTAACTTGTTTCTCGATTCTGGGTGAAGGCATTTCTTGAATTGCCTTGACTTTGTCTGGATCTACTTCAATTCCTCGTTTGCTGACAATGAAACCAAGGAGTTTTCCTGAGTGGACACCAAAGGTGCACTTGTTGGGGTTCAGGCGAAGCTGAAACTTCCGTAAGCGTTGAAATAACTTTGTCAGATTCTGTATGTGATCTTCTTCATTTTCTGATTTTGCAATCATGTCGTCTACATAAACTTCCACTTCTTTATGCATCATGTCGTGGAAAAGCGTAGTCATGGCTCTTTGATAAGTTACCCATGCGTTCTTTAGTCCAAAAGGCATAACACGATAGTAGAACGTGCCCCAGGGGGTGATGAAAGCTGTTTTCTCCATGTCTTCAGGTGCCATTTTGATTTGGTTGTATCCTGAAAATCCGTCCATGAACGAGAAAACTTTGGATTTTGTTGTACTGTCTACCAACATATCAATATGTGGTAAAGGAATATCATCCTTAGGGCTAGCTTTGCTCAAATCTCTGTAGTCGACACACATGCGGACTTTTCCGTCTTTCTTAGGAACGGGAACAATGTTAGCTAACCACTGAGGGTATTCTGAAGTGACGAGGAAACCTGCGTTGATCTGCTTTTGAACTTCCTATTTGATTTTCATGGCCATCTCCGGATGAGTTCTTCTCAATTTTTGCTTGACCGGAGGGCATTCTGCTTTTAATGGCAAGTGATGCTCCACTATACTGGTATCCAACCCTTGCATATCTTGATAAGACCAAGCGAAGACATCTGAGAATTCTTTGAGCGGTTGTATCAAACTCTCTCTGATCTTTGAACTGAGCGAAGCTCCAATCTTAACCTCTTTTCTATTTCCATCGGAACCAAGGTTAATGATCTCTAGAGGCTCATTGTATGGCTGAATGGCCTCTTCCTTTTGTTGAAGTAATCGTGAAATTTCCTTTGATATTTCTTCGTCTTCTTCTTCCTCGGCCTCGAATACAGGAAACTCAAAGCTTGGAGAAGTCATACGGTCGTTCGTTTCAACGGGGTATTTTATGATTAATCTGCATATGTGTGATAAGTTTTATTTAGACAACGAGGGAAGACTCGGTGTATGCAGTTAATGGAATTTTTGATGTTTTTTTTAAGGGTGTTTTTTAGGATTACCAATTTCCGAAAAAAGAAAAGGGAAAACTAACGAAGGAACAGAATGACATTTTTATTTATCAACAGTCATTTCTTGAAACAAAGACCCTATAAAACAAAACTCTATTGCTTTGGGCGAAGCAAAGAGGGACATTTTCCTAAGAAATAGTAAAATGCAAAGCCCTATGAAACATCTCTTCACCCTGGGCTATGGTGAGAGGACAAAATAACGGTGAAAGTTCCTACTTAGGAGTGCGAACAACAGTTGTAACTTCAACAGCTGTCCAGTAGTGGCGAACCCCATTGTGCACTAAGTAATCTGGAACCTTAGGCTTAAGCTGGCCTGTGGTAGGTCTTGATTTACCAACCACTGTCTTTGCAACACTCAGACGATCTTCTTCTACTTCAGCAGACTGAGCGGTGTGAGCATACCCATTTCCAAGTGGAGTATGTCGAACTTTCTTTTGAGGAAACTTCCAATCTTCTGAATGGAGAGACTCGTTGTCGGAGACACTTTCGAGATCATCCTCTTCTGTATTTTGGTCTTGCTCTTCTCCCAAGATGGCATTGACTAGATATGTGAACTCTAGATCCGTAGCCTCGGAAGGTGACTTTGGGATATAATCCTCAATGATGACTTCACCATATGCTGATGATGAATAGCAAGGGTTATATATCTCTTTTGGCTGAGAGAGGTACTCAAAATCACTGTTCCATCCAATTGGAACAATATCTTCAAGAGAGATTCTTGAACTTTCAGGAGCGGAGTATTTCACCATGTAGTCGAATTTTCCGCTTGGCTCTCCTAATGTATCCCAGGTTTCTTCGGGGATAGGAGGAACTTCTTCTGATGAACCATGACTTCTGGTGGCGAAGCTGTTAGTAACTTCATCACTGCTTGGTTGAGTCTTACTTTCAGATCCTTTAGTCGGATAACAGCAAAGTGGTTCAGACTCTGATAGGGCTATGTATCCTGCTTTGTTAAGATAGGATAACCATTCCTCTTCATCGGTGTTTTCCGTACCGATGGTATTGACTGTTTGTTGAACAGGTTGAAGAAAACCTCCACTGCAGAAAGTTTCTTCAATTGGAAGAACTACCTCAATTCCTGGAATAGTCTTTGATGATGTTGGAAAGAATCCAACTCCTGTTCTGTTCTTGTTGTTGGTAGGAATATTAATGTGCCCCCAACCACTGGTAGTGCCATCCTTTATAACTTGGATTGCATCTTTGTATGAAGAGATAGACGCTGCTTTCTCCTTTCCTTTTTCCTTATCCAAGGAAAGTGCTTGAAATTTAGTTCCAACAACTTCTTTTGGTTCTATGACGGAGAATGATGACAGGTTGCTGACGAACAGAGCTCGTTCTCCACATACGGTTACCAATTTGTCATCTCTTATGAACTTCAGTTTCTGATGAAGTGTTGAAGTAATTGCCCCAGCCTCATGAATCCATGGGCGACCTAGCAAACAACTGTATTGTGCTGGAATGTCCATAACTTGGAAAGTGATTTTGAACGTCTGAGGTCCAATAGTTATGGGAAGATCCACTTCTCCAAAAACTGACTTTCTTGATCCATCAAATGCTTTGACGATGACATGACTTTTTCTTAGAGGGTAATCTTCGAAATATAATCTTGATAATGTTGATTTAGGCATGACGTTGAGAGAGGATCCATTGTCTATTAGGACTCCTGTGAGTACATCACCCATGCAGCCAACTGAGATGTGAAGTGGAAGATTGTGGTCTACTCCTTCTTCAGGAAGATCTTCGTCACAGAAACTTAGGTTAGTTCCGGCGGAGATGTTGGCAACGATGTTGTTGAATTGGCTTATAGTAACACTTGGTTCTACGAAAGCTTGTTCCAAAACTTTCTGTAGAGCTTCCCTATGAGCTTCAGAACTCAATAGCAGGGAAAGGACAGAAATCCTAGACGGAGTATGCAGTAATTGATCTACAATGTTGTATTCACTCCTCTGGATTAACTTCAAGATCTCATCATTTTCTTTCGCTTGAACAACATTGGTTGGATGATTGTCTTGCCTATGTGGTACTTCCTCCGAAGGTTTCTCCACATTTTCTGTTGTTCTGTTGAAGACTCGTCCACTTCTGGTGACTCGACTAACATCAGCAATGTTGACAACAGACGGTAATGGTATTTCCTTACCATTTTCAATGAATGTAGCATTATACTTGTATGGTATAGCCTTGTCAGACTCATACGGTACAGGACCTGGTAAGTAGATGACTAGTGGAGCAACTGCTGCCTTCCTGCTATCATACTTAACTTGCATTGGTTCAACTTGATTAATTTGAGGAGATATGGTAAAGACTTCATCATCTTCTCTGTTGGCAAGAACAATAATGGTATTGTCATCCATCAGCTTTTGAATGTCGTTGCGAACACGCAAGCATCCTCGTGAATTTCTTCGACATATTCTGCATCTACTGTAAGGATGGAAATCCGTTCCAAAGTAGGCAAGTCCATTTAAAGTTTTATGGAACCTGACTACCGATCCTTCAAGATCTTCAACTTTGTAGATTTTGTATTCTCCTGGACATCCTTGAACCATGTTGACGTCGTACTCAGTTCTGACTCGGATATGTTGAATCCATCCTAAGTCCATTTGTTCTTGTAATGCAGCTTGAACTACGGCACATCCTTGATTATTCTTTAGGCAAATATCACATGTGAAGTAGTTGTGAGGTGGTACATGGCCGTACCCAGCTTGTTTAGCGTGCATCTTAACAAGATTTTCCCCTATCTGACGAATGTCGTAGATTTGAATGACGTTGGGGTGTTGATCTATCAGATTTACTGAAGCTTCTTTATGCTGCGGCAAAGGATTTGCTTGGACATTTGGATTAGTATCTTTGAAGGATAGCATTCCGCTCTTCACTAATCGTTGGACGTCAATCTTCAAAGGGAAACAGTTCTCAATATTGTGACCTGGTGCCCCCTGATGATAGGGACAGGATTGGTCAGCCTTATACCATGGTGAGGAACTGTTTGTAGGATTTGGAGGATTCCTTGTCTGAATGAGTCCTTTTGCCAGTAATGTTGGAAACAATTCTGCATACGGCATTGGTACGGGGTCAAAGGCAGGATACCTTGGAGCCCGATTGTTGTAATTTGGAGGTCGAACCTGCTGCTGAGGTTGCTGCGACCTTTGTTGAATTTGTTGTTGCGAGACCTGAGGTTGATAAGTTGGCGCTGAGTTAACAACCGGAGTTATTGTTGCAACTTGAGGTTGGAATTTCTTCTTGATTTTGTGCAAGACATTGCTGACATCTTGATCCTTTTTCTTCTGGAAAGAACTTCCATACTTCCTTGGACCAACAGAAGATTCTGGTTCTTTGTTCAGGCGTCCTTCCCGAACTGCTTCTTCTAAACGCACACCCATGTTTACCACCTCGGTAAAGTCACTTGGTGCACTTGCAACCATTCGTCCGTAGTAAAATGGACTCAAAGTTTTGAGATAGATTTTTGTCATTTCTTTCTCTTCAAGTGGTGGAAAGATTTGTGCAGCAACTTCACGCCATCTCTGAGCGTATTCCTTGAAGCTTTCTCTATCCTTTTGAGTCATGGCCCGGAGTTGATCTCTGTCAGGAGCCATATCCAGATTGTACTTATACTGTTTGACGAAGGCCTCTCCGAGGTCTCGAAAAGTACGAATCTCCGAACTGTCCAAGTTCATGTACCATTTGAGTGCAGCACCAGTCAGGCTGTCTTGAAAATAATGAATGAGTAATTGTTGATTATCAGTCTGAGTTGACATTCTTCGAGCGTACATTACGAGATGACTTTGTGGGCATGAATTCCCTTTGTACTTCTCGAAATCTGGTACTTTGAATTTGTGAGGAATCTTAACATTTGGAACCAGACAGAGGTCTGCAGCATTCTTTCCAAATAGATCTTGTCCTCGGAGAGTCTTGAGTTCCTTCTGCATTTGCAGAAACTGTTCCTGGAACTCGTCCAATCTTTCATACACGCCAGCGTCCTCACTGGGAGCGTGACGATATACTTGTCCGCCCTGTGGAGGAAAAGTATGCATAATCGGCTGTGGAGAAGCCATGACAGCAGATCTTGGAATCTCAGCATTCTATTGTTTGAAACCCATTGTCGTTGCTCTTGGAACTTCAATCTCTAGAGGTTTGTAACCCTCTGGTGGACGCATATCCATTGTAGCTCTTGAATCTTCAGAAACTGGGGGTATGTACCCTTTTGGAATAAAGTTATACGGCGTGCCCCAAGGTCGATCAGGCGGCATGGTATACTGAGGAATAGGAGTAGAAACAATCTCGGAAACCAAAGTCCTTTGTGGTTCTTCTGGCGTTGGTCGATTCTGTGCAACTACCAGGGCTTCTACCGTACTATTGAGTCTTTCAACAGTACCTTTGAGAGTATTAATCTCTTCTCTGAGTTCTTCATTCTCTTGCTCAAAGTCTTCCATTCTTTTCTTGCGATTTGAACGAGTGTTGTATGGATGAGACAGCTTGAAAGTCTTGGTTCACCTCCTTCTCCTCCTCTCTTTCTGGAGAAAGGAAAGTGACTATTAGATCCGCGACAATTCTCGTGTCAGTGCGTACGACTAAAGCGATGTATGATATGCAATTAAGTTAATATTTTTCAAGGAAACACCATAATTACGTTATGAAACATCAAACTTTTATTAATTAAGCGAAAACGCCGTTTTTTACACACTTTGAAAAGAGAAATACAGAGAAACCGAGAGAAAGGACTCTAAAACTTTGATGATGAGCCGACTTCACGTTCTAACATCTTCTTCTGTTTCTTGAGCTGAGCGTTCTCTGACGTGAGTTGATCAATGATCCAGGAAGCAGGAGGGATATGATGAGAAAGTGACGTTTGTGTCACTTGTCGATCGAGTACTTCAAGTAACTCATTCTTCCTTCTTAGGATGTTTTGAATCTCAACATTTTCCGTGTTGACAATTCGATACTTGTTCCTCCAAGCATTCCTTTCTTGGCATACCTTGTTTAATGCCGCTTGTAATTTTTCAATATCGGTGGAGAAAAGGTAAATTGGTTCCCTTAGGGGAATAGGTAATTGATGTTGATATGGCATCCTGAGCTTGAATGCTCTGACGCGTACCCATTGAAGGTAAGGATCCAGGGAGATGCAAAGATGCTTTCCTAACAATCTTCTCCCTTTGCTGTGAACAAGACGCCAGGCTTGGACAATTTCCTTCTTCAGCATGTTACCATGATCGTCGATGTTCTTGAAGAACAGACCCTCCAATTGGATGTTACTTGGAATGTTTTTCATGGGATAGCCGTATTGACGACGGGCTAAAGCTGGATTGTAACTGATTCCTCCCTTAGTTCCAATAAGGGGTATGATGGGAAAATTCCCACAACTGAAGATGATCTTGGTTTCGTCGTTGTCCGGACTACACCACTCAATGTCCGTATGAGTGAGAGACATGATTTTCTGTGACCAATAAAGGCCATCCCTCATATTCCAGAAAGTGCTAGACTTCGGCAGGTGTGAAACGAACCATTCGTATAACAACGGTACGCAGCATGTGATTAATCCTCCTCGCTACACGGGTATTCCAATCAGACGAGAGTACACCTCCAACGTAGGCATGAGCTGATAATCTGGAAAGGTGAAGCAGTGATACGTTGGATCGTAAAACTGTACCAAGGTGGGAAGGATCCCATCCACAATGTTGGTATTGAGCAAAGGCAGAAGTTTTCCATACTTCTCCTTGAAAGCCTGGGGGTTGACCACCAGTTTTCCGAGCTTTCCCAGTTCCTCGACCTGGGGAATCTTGAAGGTGTATTTCCTAGCTCTCTTTCTTCCGTAATCCATGGTATAGATCCTTAAGTCCTTTCTCCGTTTCTCTCTTTCTATGAAGTTCAAAACGTTCGTTATTTAGTTTCCTTGAAAAACGACTCGAAAAAGACTCTTTTTGTTTTTAGTTGTTATTAATGAATGATGCATGAATGCATGAATGCACACACAAGAGTTTTAAACAAACATGGCGTTGAAGGGTATAGTGGTCATGAAGTCAAAACGCAAACCCCGCCCCAATGGTAAACTAAGGTTAAGGATTTTTGTACCTGTAGAACGGGTTCTAGGGGTCTCAGAGTTTTTGCTCAACCTTAAAGATACGTTGATTGGTATCAATAAGAGAGTTTTCTCTGAGTGTAGTATCTGCGTGACAATTACTTCCGTAATCACCGCTCTACGTCCTAACAAAAGGCTTTAAGTGGGGTTAATGTGTTTCTAGGTCCTCCTGGTACAAATCAGTCTCGGAATGCATTGGCGCAGTTAATCACAACCAGCCAGGCAAATCCCAAGAGTAGAATTGTGAACCAAGATTAGAGGGTCTTCACCGGGAAGACATCCTCCATCCTATCTTATGTTGCACTCAAATCCGGGTATAGGATTTCTCACCACAAGGGGGAATCAAGCCCTTTCCCGATACAGAATAAACAAAATAAACAAATATAAATGCAGCAAACACATGAAATGACACAGAGGTTAGGCAGGACCTCTCTTGTTTGAGGGGGAATTTGGCATCCCTAATTCCTCATTGGGGCTGGACCAGCAACAGGTCAACCATTGGTTTGGATGAAAAACCAAGGTTTTTAACACTTATACCCCCAGCAGAGTCGCCATTTTTCTGTGGTTGTCGTTTTTTTTACCTCCCCGTTTCACTTGGGAGGACGGCACGCTAGACCCTTCACGCGAAATTTGGAAGGAGAATGCGCCCGTGGTGGGATGAATTTTGTTTCAGTTCTTCCTACGATATCACACGAACTTTCTTATTTGTCCTACGAGTAGGAAAGGGGAAAAAAGATCTCAACTAAACCCTAGGAGTTTGCTAAGTGTGGGGATTTACACCTAGACTAGAAATTCTGGAGTCCGGGAGGTCGGTTATACATAGGGAAGTGTTTAAACACCCTACATATCTGTAGTACTCTACAGGAACCTTCTCTGTGTCATCGTGATTGTCTTTATTGCTAATTATTGGGAAAGTTTCTCCTTTGTGTTAGGAGAAGGAATTGAATTGATTTTAAAAGACAGACAGACAAACAAACTGACTATTTTTGGTATTTTATTAGCTCGCTGAGATTCCTTGTGAACCTCATGCCTACATATCCCTAGTGGAAGTCAGAGCTTAATGTAGTTCGGGGAACTAACTAGGGAAATTAATTATTTTTGGTGCCTTGCTTGAAGCTCAAGGTTGAAGCTTGAATTAAATCTCTGTTTACAATAAAGAGACATGAAGTCATCTTTACAGAGAGGTATTTGTACCATTCTACCACAAACATTTAAAAGAGTGACAGAATAACTGAATTCATTTCATTCAAGAGGGGGACCTTACTTGTGTATGTGCAAGTATACCAGTCAAATGCCTCTTAAATGAAAGAAAGATGCTCATCCAAATTAGGGAAAGTTACCACATGTCTGGGTTTTACTGCCAGCTCATGCCTTTCAAAATCCTAAATGGGAGACTTGATTAAAATTGAAATTGAAATGTTTGTTTGTTTGAATGTGGTAGAGTAGTAAAAATATCTCTCTATAGAGATAAGCTATGTCTATCTACTGTATAAAAGATTTGACTTTAGCTGGCTTGTATGAGGCCCAAGCTTGAGGCTTTTTGATTGATTTATTAATTATTATTGACACTGGGAGATGACTCCATTGGGGATTAATTACAGGGTATTTTTGTGTTCTGTACAAAGCCCAGAATTGAGGCTGACTCTATTTGGAGAGTGTTTATTTGATGGATTTTTATTTGGTGTTCTGCACAAAGCCCAGAATTGAGGCTGACTCTAGCTAGGAAAAAAAAATTATTTTCTGCCTTGTACAAAGCCCAAGGTTGTGGCTGACTCTAAAATAAAATGAGTATGGATGACTCTATGGGGAAAAGATCCTAGGTGTTAGGAATCTTTGACACATAAAAAATATGGTTTAATCTGCCTTGTACACAGCCCAAGGTTGTGGCTACTGAATGATGAAGAACTCACTGGGGAGACTCTATTATCTGCCTTGTACAATGCCCAAGGTTGAGGCTGACTCTTGACAGGGGAGTTTTATTGTTTGGTGCCTTGTATGAAGCCCAAGGTTGAGGCTAACTGTTTTTGTTGGTTTTGACTCTACTAAGGAGATTTTATTTATTAAAAGACTGTTCTTCTTTGGAAGCTAACGCTTTCCAAGGATTTTGACTTAGCTGGTGAATTTGTCTGTTAAAAGACTGATTTTATCATGTTTTTTGGAGGCTGACCCTTTCCAGGGGTTTTAACTCTTTTGGGGAAATTTTCTCCTAAGAGAACGAATCTTTGGTTTTGAAAGACTGATGTTGTTGAAATGAAAGAATGATGTTGGAGGCTAACCCTTTCCAGGTGTTTTGACATTTTAAACAGATTTTTATTAATTGACTTTGGAGGCTAACCCTTTCCAGGGATTTTTATTAAAATGAAGGAATGATTTTGGAGGCTAACCCTTTCCAGGGATTTTGACATTTTAAACAGATTTTTATTAATTGACTTTGGAGGCTAACCCTTTCCAGGGAATTTTGTTAAAATGAAGGAATGTATGGAGGCTAACCCTTTCCAGGGATTTTGATTAAAATGATTGGCAGAAAGATTATCTAGTGAGACTTCTTGTTTAAAGCCCAAGATGAAGGCTGACACATTGAGGATAAGCACACATAGATCCTAGACTCTACTAAGGAAGATTGATGAAGATAAGGGTGACAGAGACTGTCCATGTCTCTCATTCCAAAAGGTGTACTCAATGTGAAATTGAGACAAACTTAGCTTGTTTAAAGTCTGGTTTAAATTGGAAGAAACTCACTAGGGTATGTTAAGAGGTGACTAAAGACCTGTTCCTATGTTTATAAGAAACCTGATGGGTCCTTGTATACAAGCTCAAGAGGAAGCTGGAAATGCTTTTAAGAAGCCTGTGGGTCCTTGTACAAAGCCCAAGAGGAGGCTAATCGAGGGTCCTTGTTATAGCACAAGAGAAAGCTATGTAGTTTTGAACTTATTTTGGCTTTAAGCAAATGGGTAAGAGGTTTCACCGGGAATAATTCCTCTTTGGGTGGATGTGTCCTATTTTTTGGATTCTAAGGTTTTTGCCAAGATGTTTCACCGGGAATAATTCATCTTGGGGGTTTGAACTACAGATCTCTAATTAGGAAAGAGCCTTCACCGGGAAGACATTCTCAATCCTAGGTCATATTCCTATAGTATATATATAGTTTAACTGTCCTAGGGTTTACACTCAAACGTAGTTCTAAACTAATATATATGCACAATTTATATTTGACAGTAATTTAAATAAAGACTGTAAATTGAAAGCTTGTAAAGCCTAACCTGGATGGAGTGGAGGCCATTGAAGAAGTATGTACAGAGCCTCAACAGTATTTTTGTTGTTTTGTTGATAACAATTGAATATTTATTATAAACAGTTAAGGGTTTTTGAAAACAGAAGAAGTGAAGATGGACAAAGGTCACATAGGTATCTGAAGAGTTTCACCAGGAATAATGCCCTTCAAATACCAGAAGAATGTTTTGAAAACAGAAAGAAGATTTTGAAAATACAGTTTTGAAAACAAGCTAAGAAGAGAAGGTGTTAGGGACTTACACTCTATTAGAGGCCCAGTACTTTACAGTACTGGTTACAAAAGCAGTTTGAAAATGATTTGAAATGGTATAAGGTTTTGTTGTTTGAAAACCTTAATCATCCGTTTAATCGGAGACTGGTAATAGCTTTGAAAATTGACAAAAGTCAACTTAATTAAGATAAAGAATAAAGATCTATGCCTAATTAAGACCTAAAAAAATAGGGTTTTATCATGAGCTTATTCACAAAATAAATAGGTTAAAATAACATGACAATATATATTTAAAGTATTTAAGAAAACACTTAAAAACATACTATTTTAAACCTAATTAAAATACATGAAATAAATAATATTTTTATGATTTTTTTTGATTATTCACAAAATAGATATATTAAATGACAAGTGTGTGAAAAATGAAGTGAAAATAAATTAATTTGATAGGTTAAATAATTGGTTGAAGTTGTGAAGAAATCAAAATGGAAAAAAGTGGTAAAAAATAGGGTTTTGTCACCAACCAGGTTTGAACCCACGCCCTTTATGTTACCAGCCCAAAACAACACCACTGAGCCAACGCGCGCTTAGTGACAAAAGAATGGTTCCATTGCAAATCATACATTACTCAAGTGCATAGAAGCAATAAAAGAGAAATAAAATCAAAAGGTCTAGGGCGAGGGGGATTCGAACCCCAGACCTTGGGCACGCGCAACACACAAACACTCTTTACCACTAGGCTATCACGTTTTAGTCGTTTATAAGACAACTATCACTCAAAATAAAATAAACTCTTTCCTGAATTTGAATTTTTGCGCGCCACCACCATTGTCATCTTCAACCTCTAGCTTTGAATTTTTGAAAATCTGAACTCTCTCAACTCTCAATCATTTGCAACGATGTAAAGACCAAACTTGCTCTAAATTCACTCACGATTCTAAATATGTAACTAACATAGATTTATATTAACTACATATAACTAATTTACCAGAAATCGTGAAGAACCCTAAAATTTAAAAATCAAATTAAATGGCTATACTAAAAGATAAATGAATGGTGATAGAGGGTTTTCAATCCTCTGATGATGCTGAACAAGATAGAATCGAGCTATATCATAAACAGTGCTTAAATTAAAGAGGTGGAGTTCAGAAACTTACCTCTGAAAATGGAGGTCGTGAGGATGATAGAGAGCAACTGGGCTTGTATGAATGATCCCAAAAGCTTCCTTGGGACTCAGTGATGCTAACTGAATGGTTGTTGTAACCTCAATCCTTCTGAATTGTTCTATGGACCTCCCTCGATTTGAGCTTCAAGTGAACATGGAGAGTGATGATTCTTGAGTTACAGATGAGCTGCAGCCATCTGAACAGCTTCACTACCTCCTATGGAACGTGCCTGGATGCTTGGCTCGATTGGAAACCTTCTGAATTGCACTATGGACCTCCAACTGCAACAGCTTCAAAGTGAGAGCAACAATGGTGTTCCTCCACTTACAGAAATGATCCAGGTGCTTGGATCACCTCAAATGACCTCCCTTGAGATGTTAGAATGCTTACTTTCCAAAGATAAGCTCTGGTTTGAAGAAAACGATTCTTCTTGCCAAAGAACTTTGAAAAATAATAAGCATGAGAAGAGAAAGAGAAAGCAAGGAATATGGTTGCTTTGGTGTGTTTTTCTACTGAAGTATGCCCTCCTATTTATAGGCAAATGAATGCAGATCAATTGGCTGTGGTGAGCTTGCTTAATGAAAGAAGTTTGGTTTCTTAGCCAAGAAGAAATTTTGAAAAGATCCTAAATGCAATGATGCATTTTCGGGCTAGCTTCCCCTATCCATTGATTCTATCTGATCTTGGGGAACATTTCAGATGCAAAGTGAGCTCTAATTGGTTGGTGAGAAGATTCCTTGGGTGATTCATCAATTTGCCATAAATTCACAAATGTAATCATTACATAATCACATGTTCTTGTTTTAGGAATCTTCTTCAATTATAATGGCATGGTGAAAATGAATGCATGGTATGTTTTCAGATGTGTTATGGGTCGTGTAGCATCCATATTTGAGGTCATGTGCACAAAATTTCAAAATTCCAAAATGATGCATGACCTATAATTTCACTTCATGAGGCCAACTTTGAACAAGTATAACTCTTAACTCAAAATGAATTTGGAGAAGGTTGAACACAATTTGGAAAGCCCTAAACATCTGCTTCAAATCACTAGTTTGGAATTTCTTCAAAATCCTTTGGCAAATTTGTGAAAAATGAGGCCAAAGTTGGAAGAAAACTAGGTTAAAACACTTAGAAAAATTTCTAAGTGTTTATGACCTAAAACTCCAAAATTTCCAAAACTCTTAAATGATTGATCTTTTGAAAAAAGTTCCTCTGTAAGATGTTGTTTTATTTTGCAAGATCTACAACTTTCATGTTGGAAGTTTTTTGAGTTGTGTAGGTGAAATTTAGAGTTCCCACAATGCCCTCAAAAACCCTAATTCCCGACTTTTTGCTCCTTGAAGATTCTTCTTGAATTTCTTTGGTCAAATGACTTTAATATCCATATATTGATGATATTGATCCTTGAAAGTCATGGTTCGACCAAAAATCTTAAAAGTCAAAGGTGAACCCATACAGTTGACTTTTTCTAGATAAGGTGAAATTTTGGACTTTTGTGTAGAATCAAGATCTTCTCCTCAAATGAATGATGTAAATGGATTATATTGAGGTAGTAGAGGTTCTTGAATCATGTATTGAGTTTTGGATCCATGCCCTGATTAAAAGTCAACTATCCTGGTGAATTAGGTCAAAAACCCTAATTGTCGACCATATGAAAATAATGACTGTAGACCTTGAATTGAGGTGTGATGTCCAGTGGATCTTGTCATATGAGTTATTTAAAAATGATTGATGTCTTTGAATGATCCCCTGGGGCTTTTTAGGGTTTCCCAAAGGTGATCCCTCATTTTAGTCATTGATAGGCTAAAAAAACCTAGTCTGGTGACCTGAGTAAACCTGTACTCAGATGACTGGGTGTCTAATCAATCATAGGTGAAATAATGAAGCTCTTGAGTCTTATGATTGTATTAGATACTAATCCTTCTATTGATTGATCCTTTGCTTGAGTTTTCTTGTTTTTGAGCATCCTCGATTAAATGCCAGATGAAGAAGTGACTACTCTGGGTACTTGCTTTGACCTGATGAAAATCCTAAAGATATGTCATCTCATGGGGGGTCAAAAATTAGGGTATGACACAACGGTAGATTTTGGATGTAATTTTCCTCTCTTGTATGTACATTTGTTGATCTTGGGATCGTTTATATAGTGTCTTTACAAATCATTATTGTTGTTATTCTTAATCTTTTTGCTTAAATGCTATGGGTTTGTGTTGTTGTAGAAAAAGACATCATAGATCTTGATTAGGAATGATAGCTATTAGTTTCTAAATTCTAGACAGAGATTTAGGGCTAATAATTTTAATGGGTATCGAGTTTAATGCCTCCGTATTATTTGTGTCGGTTGAGACATCGTTGATGTGAATAGTATGGTTGAGCTTTCGTCGATGTTTTAGAAATGGACATTGATGTGGCGTCTCGTATGATGCCCGGTGATTTTGATGCGTATTGTGAGTGTTGAGCGATAGATCTTCAAATTTAAGTATTCGACGGGTAGAACGAAATGCATTTCCATAACTATTTCTCTTAGACTATTAAGATTGTTTATTTGCTTTATTTACCTTTTCCGCATTTACCTTCCGCACCCAATCATGAAACTTAGAACGCGAGAACATTGAACAGCAATTTTTCTCTACCAATATCTGTGTACTACGATACGATATAACCTATATCACCTGGTAATAAATAATACATATTACTTTTTGCTTTCCGCTTTACCGCTCCAACAAAATGGCGCCGTTGCCGGGGATTGGTTTTGAGATTAATCGCATTGCAATGATTTAACGTTCTAAGTTTCGTAAATATGTCCATATTGTATATTTTGTGCATATTCTCATACTTTCTTAGTTTTGTATATTGATACCATGTTTATATTTTTATACTTGTACATGTTTGTGTGTTTGATTTTGTTCCTCTTTACTTTTGCTATTTAGCAAGGTGAAGTTGGCTAAACAAATTGAACTCGGATAGTTCGTAAATTCTAAATCTTCACTTTTCAATTTGTTTAGCCAATTAAGGATTTTGTAAATTTTGCGTGTTATGTAAATTTGTGTTTTTACACATATTTGTAATACTTTTTCTTTTGATTCGTTTGTTAAGTGTTTGGGCAGGTCGATTTCTTTAGGTTGCGTGTGAGGCGAAAGCATTGGCGTGCCGCGAGGAAGTTACTTGCCATTCGCGAAACAATAAAAGGCGTCGAGCTAACGACGTAAAACAAGGGCTTGTTGGGAGGCACCCCAACGGTTTTATTTTTCTGTTTTTATGTAAATGAGATGTATAGGTGTTATGTGGAGGCCGCATTAGAAATGCTGGTTTTCTGGTTTTTCTTGTGTAGCGCGCTTGGCGCGCTCACCGCGCTTAGCGCGGCCTGGGAGTTTTGTCCAGTGAACTCTTTTTAATGGTTCAATCAGAGCGCCTTTTTCCCACTTCCACTAAGGCTTTATAGTATTGTATTTTATAGTTATAATTTTAATTCATTAGTTGTTGTTTAGACTCAAATTTTGGCCCGATTACTTGAAGTTGCATTTGGTAATTCTCCAATTTTGATTGATTCAACATGCCAATTGTGCTACAATGATTGATCGAATTTGTACATAGCAAGGTACCCGTTTATCGCTTTCTATAGCATAGCATGTTTAGGAGACTTTTCATTTGTACAATTTTCATATTGTTCATTCTTTTTGCATAACTTTCTCATGACTTGAATCACATTAGTTTCCCCTTTTTACCATAAATGTGAGGTGGCTTTCCATTGTATACATATGCGAGTGACCGGCATTTCTTGTTTTAACTGGATATTATTATGTTCAATCTTTCGTTTGTATTGATTTTGTGAATGCACGAAAGTGATCAAGGAACTTGTTTGATTTTGAGCACAACTACCTAGCCAAATATCAATTCACCTTGTGTGGGTGTGAGCATTAGTAACCCTCTTTGAGCCTTTTTGGCAATATCCATATTGTTTTTGCTTAATGCTTGTCTATGAGCGTTTTGTTTTCAATTGTGTTTGGATGTTGATTCTTTGTTTTCTTGAACCCTCAACTATGATTTATAGTTTGAATTTTTACCTTGCCTTAGAAAGTAGGGAGTATTCACTTTATGTTATGGTTGGATTCAAGTTGGGGAGAGGATGTTTGCCTCTTTATGATGTGGGTGGTATGAGGTTATGAAAAGAAAAAGAAAACAAAAAGAAAAAAAAATGTGAAAAAGAAAGAAAAGAAAAAGAAAGAAAAAAAGAGAAAAAGTTTGAAAAAGAAAATAACAAAAAGAGAGTTGAATAAGATTTGTGCTAATTAGTATTGTGTTTGGTGTGAAACTTGTGATGAAGAGAAAAGTTGGATTGAAATTTCTTTGTTTGAAACTTTGTGGAAGTAATTACTTCCTTAGGTTTACGCAAGTTTCTATTTCGATTAGCTTTAGGACTTATCACTTGTTTGTTAACCGAGCCACATTACAACCTTTAAAGCCCTTGTGATTCGTGCCGTTGCATTTTTCAATACTATTTTTGGATGAGTGCATAATTTTGTCTATTGTTTGCAAGTTTGTCGGGTGTGTGTCAAAGTCCCCACCTTTCGGTGTTTTTCATCTACCGATGAATTTTTGCTAGGCGTGATTCGTGATTGAGCTTGTTTTGTTTTAGAATGTTTTGTATGATTTTTTTACTTAGGATTCGTTTCGTTTTCATGTTGTCGTTGTAGGATTGTGGTAAGTATTTACTTTGTTCGTACGTTTTTGTTTGAACCGTACAATTGTTTGATTTTTCCAAATCTTGTTAGTTCTTGATTCTTTGGATTTTTACTTTTGCGATTTGAGTGTTTGGCCTTGTTTGAGGACAAACAGATTCAAGTTGGGGAGAGTTTGATAAGTGCCAAAATGTAGTTATTTTGTGTATGTAAATAGTAGCCCTTATCGATACTTTTTGTTAATACCGTTTGAATAATTCCCCTTTTTTGTGTAAATTTGTATACTTTGAGTTTTATTACATTTTCGTGTAAATATGTACCGTTTGATAGTTTTGTTATATTTTTGTAGGTTTTTCTGCGTTGTCGGAGCTTCGAGAAATAAAGTGTCGAAGACACGGTTGCGGACGTGTTTGGAAGAAATAAAGCTGCTGTTCTGGTGTGACTCGCGTCGCGCGCTGTAGAAGAAAAAAGAAATAAATCAGGCAGAAGCTTGGGCGCGTCGCGCGCTATTAGGGCGCGTCGCGCGGTAGGGCGGTTTAGTACATTAAGTGAGAGGGCACGTCGTGCGGTAGGGCGGTTTAGTACATTAAGTGAGAGGGCGCGTCGCGCGGTAGAGCGGTTTAGTACATTAAGTGAGAGGGCGCGTCGCACGCTCTGTGTTTTTTAGTTTTTGTATAAATACCATACAACAATTTTTTTTTTATCACCTCTTTCCCCCATGGATGAGCTCTGATCCATTTTTTATTGTTTAGAGGTTTAGGAAACACCATTGAATGCTACATCATGTGGATTGGCTATGGATTTGTCTCGACTGCTTTGACACGGTGAGAGTTTCCGGTTCATCTTCTTTATTCCCTATGTTTCATTCCAACGGTAGATTTTGGATGTAATTTTTCTCTCTTGTATGTACATTTGTTGATCTTGGGATCGTTTATATAGTGTCTTTACAAATCATTATTGTTGTTGTTCTTAATCTTTTTGCTTAAATGCTATGGGTTTGTGTTGTTGTAGAAATAGACATCATAGATCTTGATTAGGAATGATAGCTATTAGTTTCTAAACTCTAGACATAGATTTGGGGCTAATAATCTTAATGGGTATCGAGTTTAATGCCTCCGTGTTGTTTGTTTCGGTTGAGACATCGTTGATGTGAATAGTAAGGTTGAGCTTTCGTTGGTGTTTCAGACATGGACATTGATTTGGCGTCTCGTATGATGCCCGGTGATTTTGATGCGTATTATGAGTGTTGAACAATAGATCTTCAAATTTAAGTATTCGAAGGGTAGAACGAAATGCATATCCATAACTATTTCTCTTAGACTATTAAGATTGTTTATTTGCTTTATTACCTTTTCCGCATTTACCTTCCGCACCCAATCATGAAACTTAGAACGCGAGAACATTGAACGGCAGTTTTTCTCTACCAATCTCTGTGAACTACGATACGATATAACCTATATCACCCAGTAATAAATAATACCTATTAATTTTTGCTTGCCGCTTTACCGCTCCAACAACAAGCTGCCTTACAAGAGCAAATGGATTTGGGTTGGATCACCCACACCCGAGTAAGGGAAGTCAACATGGTCAAGGATGCCCAGAAGAATACAAAGTCTACCGAGTGGAAGATCTCGAGGGATCAGTAGTCAGATTCCACGAGACATTAAAATGGGCTCGCTTGCTTCGGAACCAACTTTCACGCTTACAACAAATGTTGAATTTTCGAAGGTATCCACGGGGATGTCTACACGTCCGAAATGACATTTAAAAACTGATCCATGATGGAACAATCACAGTTCTCAGAAATAGGGAGGAGGAAGAGGTTCTTACCATAACTCCCCAAATCAATGGATTGGAACCAATGGAATTCTAGTACGATAGTGGAAAACAATAGTCACCCCACTAGTCATTTATCTGCCAGGTCCAATTCCATATGAATCTGAAAAGGTTGTACCATACATGTACAACACCACCATGATGGAGGACTGGAAAGAAGTACCCCTACCGTCTGTCGTCAACATTGCCGACATCAGTCGAGTTACCAGGAGTGGTTGAATTTTCATCAAAAACAATGGAAAATGTTGAAAAATCTCCTGCTAAGTTACTACCAAGGCAAGATAGCCCTCCGCCCAATGCCACTTAAGTGAAAGAGAATGATGAAATTCTCAATTTAATCCAAAGGAGTGAATACAACATTGCAGGCCAGTTACTACACACTCCATCTAGGATATCTGTCCTATCTCTGCTGTTGAGTTCTGAGGCTCACAGAGAAGCACCACTGAAAGTTTTGGAACAAGCTTTCATAGAACTAGAAGTCACCGTAGGACAATTAAACAACATTGTTGCCAACATCACTACGGGAACCAATTTGGGTTTTAGTGGTGAGAAACTCCCTAACAAAGGAGCGAGTCATAACTTGGCACTTAACATCTTAGTCAACTGCATAAATGATGTTATAACTGGCGTTTTAGTAGATAATGGTTCATCTCTTAACATCATGCCAAAATAAACTCTTTCGAAGATATCCTATGGAGGTTCACTAATGGGAAACATCAATGTCATCGTCAAGGAATTTGACGGATCCAGAAAGTCTATTATTGGAGAAGTCGACCTTCCCATAACCATTGGACCTCACACTTTTCAAATCACATTCCAAGTGATGGATATCTATGCAGTGTACAGTTGTCTGTTAGGTTGCCCATGGATTCATGAGGCAGAAGCCGTCACTTCAACACTTCATCAGAAATTGAAGTTTGTTCAAAACAATAAGTTGGTAACCATTTGCGGCGAGCGAGCCTTAATCGTGAGCAATTTATCATCTTTCTCGGACATAGAGCCAAAAGAAGTTGTTAGAACTCAGTTCCAAACACTTTTTTTGGACTAGGAAAACATTAAGGAGAAAGAAACATCTATATATTCTCACAAGGATGCAATCCAAGTTGTAAAGGATGGCACCGCAAATGATTGGGGAAGATTGAGATTCCTACCAACAAAGACAGGACGGGAGTTAGGTTCTCCCCAACACCATCAAAATCTGTCCACAGGGAAGAAATTGTTCGCCCAATTCATGAAACTTTTCATAGCGGAGGTTTTCTTCATCCTGTTCAACAAACAGTCAATACCATCGATACCGGAAATACCGATGAAGAGGAATGGATGTCCTACTGAAGGTGTTTTCATGTTGGCTGATTTATTGGTAAAACATATTTGGTTGATATTGTATATGTATGTTGCATATATGTGTGAAGCTAATATAGGTTTTGTAGTGAATGTCATGATTGATTTCATGACATCCGTGTGTGACAGCAGGAGCTGTTATTGTTTATTAGTTGCGTTTCTTGATTTATATCTTTTATCATTTTAGGAAATTTTTTTTGAGTGCTGCATATTTCGTCCATAAGATCCTACTTGTAGCGGGGAAATTCTGATATCGAAGCCATGGGATTGACTCGAATCAATATTTCGTTTGAAATCGCCACCGCGCTTTATTTTTTCAAAGGAAAAGGGAAAAGAACGAAAAACCCAAAGTTTTGTTTTTAAAACAAGAAAGAGATCTCAGGTACGGGTGTTGATTATATGAGGGGAAGGTTTAAAGCACCCCTCATATCTGTGGTACTCCACAGGAACCTTTTTGAAAATCTGTGTTATGTGTGTGTGTGGACCTCCGATTTTTTAATACCGGGCCATACCTCTGTTCTGTAGAGATACGTGAACTGACTCTTTTTTGTCGCTTAATGCTTTCGCATTTTTGAAAATTCACAGAGTCGCCACCGACCTTTTATTTTATCCAATTAAGGAAAGGTTTATAAAAGACACAGAAAAAAGACCTTTAAGAAATTCTGGGTAAGGGGGTAGGTTATACAAAGGGAAGGTGTTAGCACCCTTTGTATCCATGGTTATTCATGGGCTCTTAAGTTTGCTTAGCTCACTTGTTTTTCGATCACTTTTCAATTGCTTTAGAATGCTCATATGTGGCTTCAAATACTTTTGTAAATTGAATTTTGTAATGATCCGTGTGTGGATGTATACAAAATGCTTGTTTATCTTTCGAAAGATGTTTTGAAAAGAACGTTAACTTTGTAATAATCCGTGTTTGGATGTATACAAAGTATTGTCTTTTTTGAAAGTTTTGAAAAATCAACAGTGTATGAGAATTTTGTTTGTTTTGATTTGAGCAAGCAAACTAGGAGGTCTACCCTGAGTTGTAAGGTCTTTATCCTATTTCCTTTAAAAATCTATCCTTTCACCGGATATAAAAGCAAGGTTCGATTTTGTACTCAAAACAGTGGAATTTTGACTTTGATTTTGAAAGATTGAAAAGGGATTTCCTGAAGAGGTGCAAGTGTGATTGTGATCGGATTCAGATATTTATCTTTGAAGTTAGTGATCTAACGGTTCAATTTTATCTTTGACATACACGCAGTTTATATTTGCTGGAAATTAAAATGCGGAAATGTAAAGTGCGGAAAGTAAATCTACGCTATTACATCGATTGTGCAGGAAATGTAAACTAGCCTATTTACATGAATTTAACATCCTATACATTTATCTAGGAATTTAAATTGCAAGAAAAATAAAAGGCATGTTTTTGGATTTTTTATGATTTATTTTAATTATAATTAATGCATGATTAATTAAATTAAAATGAAGAAAAAAGATGAAAATAGATTTAAACCTAGAAATAAGTTCAAAAATATGTACAAAAATATTTGTCAATTAATTTTAAAACAAAACTAATTTTTTTGGAATTTTTGGAATTGATTTGAAATTGATTTAAGTTAATTAAAACATAATTATGCAAATAATTATACAAATAATTAAAACTTAAAAAAGAAAATTATTCAAAATATGTACAAAATTAGTTTATAATATATAAACAATATTTATCACAAAGAACAATTTTTTTTATGATTTTTTGATTGGTTAGAATAATTAAAAAGCAAATATATAAATATATACTAATTAATTATGCAAAATATTGAAATTTTGAAGAAAAATAAAATATTTTTATTTCAGAAAATAGTATATTATTTTAGAAGTCTAAAAATATTTTTTGTGTATTTTTTGGATTTTTAAAACTATTTTTAATTAATTTAACAAAGAAATTAAATAAAAATAGAAAATAAAATAGAAATAAAGGATACTGATCCTGTGTGGTTGGATTGAGAGTCCATGATAAGGATGGTTTGATCTGGCACGTTGGATTATTCATTAAATGAGATCAGGTGGTCCAGATGGTGAGGCACGTGGTAAAAGCTACACCTGCGAAGCACAGAATCAGAGGACAATTTAAAAAAAACGCGCGCGTCTGAACCAATGAGGTGGGGACACCTCATCATCTTCAACCTCTCGCCAGGGCCTTTTACAGCGTTTTTATGAAAAAAGCGCTATAGTAAGTGAACCTCAAACCTGCAAAATAGCGAATAGGGGTAAACATGCAAAGAAGTTTGGCGCGATGGTTCCATTCGTTTCGTCTTGTTCATGCGAATCTAATGGTGCTAATCAGAACTTCTAATTTTGCCTAATTTGGAAAGCCCTAAATTTGAAGCTATGAACCCTAAAATGGTAGTTTCGTTTATACGTGTCCAAACTTCAATTAAGTTTCCAGAAATGATCTACACCTCAAACCAAACTCAATAGTATGTCTACATCTTGTTAAACATGTGTGAATAACCAGATACGAATTGATTTTAGTTTGAACAAATTTTGACCTGTGTAGCTCGATTCAGTGAGCTTCAAGGCTTGTAATTGATTGAGATAGTTTCAGTGATGTTTAAGGAAGGTATATGAATGCTTAGTTTGTATTGAAATGGACTGAAATTACAAATTCGAATTTGAGTTTTTCTTTGGATTTTTTGAAGTGACTACAAGTGTTATATGCTATGCTATGCTTCTGGTCTTGCCTTTTCTTGTTTGCTGAACTATGATAGCTTATTTATAAGCTATGTGTGCTTAGAATTGAGGCTAACTTGCAGCTAGTTGCCTTTGTTGAAACTTTGCATTTTTTAATATAAAAAAGCTTGAATTCTTGACCAAGTCATCTTGCCTTCAATGCGACTGCCTTGTCCTTCAATTCTCTGCAGAAAGATGAAGATTCTTTGAGGTGAGTCATGCTTGATTTGTAAGCTACCATTATCCATGCATTTTTCTTTTAATTTTAATCTTAAAGTAAGATAAAATCATGCAAAAAATGGATAAAAAAGGTATGGGCTTAGTCTTGGTCGTAGGAGGCCCATAGTAACATGGAAATGATGTTTGAATACTGAAAACTTGGCCCCATTTGGAAAAAACACATTTTTAAGCAATGTTGATTTCATGCATTTTCCCAAAATTTAGCCAACTTCAACAAGGTGTAAATCCTTCAATTTTTGTCATATGAAGGAGATCTTGCACTTTTTTGGAAACCTCAAAGAGTCCTCTAACCAATGCCTTTGGTCTCATGTCAAAATGATTTTTGAAGCTCCTTGTGTGTCCTTTTGAAAAAAGTGTCTTTTTGTTGACTTTGAAAATGACCTGTAATGTCTTTGGTCATATTTTTCAAATGGTGAATCCAATGACCATGGGATCAATGGCATTTGAAAGATAATTGAATTTCCTTCAAAACAAGCCTTGGTTTGAATTTTTTGGATGAAGGATGGGAGAGTTATGATCAGTCAAAGTTGAGTTGACTTTTCAGGCAAAAACCCTAATTTTGAATCTTAGGGTTTTGTTGATTTTTGATCTTTCCTTGATGAATTATGATCATCCAATGATCAAATGATGAATCCTTTGACAAAATATGGACTTTGACAAAAAATTTCATTTTTGACTGTCTGTTGACTTTTTTGGTCAAACGGGTCGTCTGTTGACCGTTTGAGCTGCTGACGGTGCGTCTGAGTGAATTGAAGTTTGAAAATTTGTATGATGGTACTTTGAGATATATGGATGTGTATGAAATCCATTTGAGCTCTCAAAAACTTGTTGCTCCTGTAAAAACAAGAAAAACCTTGATTAGGGACTGTTTGTGTAGGAGACAGTTAAGCGTACCTGATTTTTGTGCAGTGTTGAGTCTCTGCTAATCGCGTGATATTCAGAAGACTTCTTGAACAAAAACCTTGGAATTTTGAATTGTGAAAGATTGATTTGATTGATGGTACAAAACACTGAGAATTGTACTGCCAGCAGTTTGGCTGTCGACTGACTGTTCAGGTATTGACGTAGTAGTTAGAGTGAAAAATCAACAGTCAAAGTTAATTTTCTTTTTTGTTGTTTTTTGTTTTTGTTTTTGTTTTATGTGAAAAATGAAAGTTTATTTACATGACTTGTTAGGAAAACATAGACATAATAAATAACTAATATACTGTTACCAGTACAGTCTGAGTTTCCTGATTCTGCGCCTGCAAAAAGATTTAACTCTGTACCAATTGTGTCAGTACTATTTATCTGTAAATAAATAAATAGCATGTGTGAAGTAATAAACAGTATTTGGAGTTTGCGTAAGAATAAATTCAACTGCAAGCCAAATTACTGTATAAGAAAGATTCTAAAAACTAAGTATTTCATATGTCAGGATATTTGTTGAAATAAAAATCCATGATTATATGAGACCCTTAATTTTCAGATTGGAGTTTTCTTGAAAAATATGTGGGCAAATTTTGGGGTATAACAGTTGCCCCTATTCAATCTTCTTAAACCTGAAGAGATTGTCTGAAATCTGAAGGTAGAAGATGATTGAATATTTAGATGCCCTGAAAATTTGCACTTACCTTGATCAGAAGAGATGCTGGAAGTTGCATTTGAATGTCGTCTGCGAAGTGTTGTTGGAAGATTGAAACATTACCTGAGATGGGCTTTCAGATGCCACCTGGTAAATGGGTTGAGGGTCTGTTCATCAGAATGAATCCATTGATTATATCTTGATGAAGGATTTGAAAGTCTTTGTGTTGACTGTTTCGGATCCGTCCAAGGTTACCGCTTTAAGTCTTGGAAGATAATCGTTACGGAACTTGTCCAAAGTTTTTTTTTAGATTTTGGAAGTTGATCATTGTGGAACCGTCTGAGGTATCGCTTTAGATCTGCAATGTTAAATCGTTTTGGAACCGTCTGAGGTATCGCTTTAGATCTGCAATGTTAGATCGTTTTGGAACCGTCTGAGGTATCGCTTTAGATCTGCAATGTTAGATCGTTGTGGAACCGTCTGAGGTATCGCTTTAGATCTGCAATGTTAGATCGTTCTGGAACCGTCTGAGGTATCGCTTTAGATCTGTGATGCTAGATCGTTCTGGAACCGTCTGAGGTATCGCTTTAGATCTGTGATGCTAGATCGTTTTGGAACCGTCTGAGGTATCGCTTTAGATCTGTAATGCTAGATCGTTGTGGAACCGTCTGAGGTATCAACTTTGATCTGTGATGTTAGATCATTCTGGAACCGTATGAGGTATCAACTTTGATCTGTGATGCTTGTTTTTTGAGTTGGTAAGTAATCAGAATGAATCTTTGGCTTGATTATATCTGAGAGAACCGTTCATGGAATTCAGGTGAACACGGCATGTGATTGAGAACATCTTTGTTGAAGATATCTGCCTACCTGAAAAATCAAGTTAGTGATATGCAACGTTTATGATGCATGTAAATGTGAGATATTCCCAGAGAAATATGCATGTTACGTTGTGTATGAATATGCGCATGATGCATGATGTATGATGTATGATGTATGAATATGTGAATGTATGAATGTATGAATGTGAATATGTGAATGTGATGTCAAGCTTCTAATTGGAAAAATAAATTCCCACTAGTCAGCCGGACATGAATGTATTGTGATCGTTGATGATCTTTTGTCTTGCTTGAGTACCCTCGTCTGGGGAAATTCTTTGAGAACCCGGGTATCCCGTTGAAGGATCTTTGACTACTGCTTGGGGAACCAAAGGTAACTGGAAGTTCTGATGCCCTTTCAAATGGGAATGAGGAAGATGCATAATCCTCCGATGCACTATCTGACCAAGTCCGGGCGCGGGGATCACACCTTTTGAAGATAGTAATCTGGAACAACCCTGCTGGGGAATAAGACTTCTTTTGAAGAGAAAATCTTTTTGAGGAATTTGCTGAGAAATGCGTTTCTCTTGGTGATTTCCTTCTGATGGAATGATGTCCAGATGATCGGGACATTTCCTGAATGCCATTCCTGTTTTTCCTGGTAAACATCAATCATATTCAAATGCATATGTTCATTCAAAATTATCATTGGGATGCTTACGTATTTAAACAGAAAAAATGAAAATAGTGATTTTTGAAAGAGCTGCATTGAAAAGTGCCATGATAGGCGGGTTAGCACAGGGAGACAACAATCCTAGAAGTAGGAAATTGTCAGAAAGTTTTGGAAAATATTTATGAAGATAAATAGCTATGTGAAAATGATCCAGTCAAGTTTCAACTCTGCTATTGCCAATCTGTCTTCGAGCATCTCATCCCTTACTTGTTGGAAGAAAGTGATTAGACTGATCGGTGTCTTTGAGGTGTTGAATCTTGGTGGTGAGTAGGCAGCTGAACGGAACACAGTTGTATGCTTCATTCCCTAACTTTTGCCTAGGCCGCCCTTTCAGGTTTTCAGCCTACCGGGATTTTTGTTTAGTCTCTAATTTTTGCCTGGACCGCCCTTTCGGGTTTTCAATCCACCGAGACGCTCATTTTTGCCTAAGTTGCCCTTTCGGGTTTTCAACTTAGCGAGCTGTTTTTTTCTTTTTTAAGAGAAGTATTTTTTGACTATGTCAGCATTCACAGGGTGTGGGAAATCCTCGCCATCCATGGTGGTAAGCAACATGGCGCCGCCGGAGAATATTTTCTTGATTATGAATGGTCCCTCGTAGGTGGGAGTCCATTTGCCTCTGGGATCACCTTGTGGTAAGATGATGCGTTTGACAACCAAGCCACCAGTTTGGTATGCTTGACTTTTGACTTTTTTGTTGAAGGCTTTGATCATACGCTTTTGGTATAGCTGACCATGACAAATAGCTGCGAGCCTTTTCTCATCAATCAAGTTTATCTGGTCCAACCGTGTTTGAATCCAATCGTCTTCGTCTAGATTGGCTTCTTTCATAATCCTTAGGGAAGGAATCTGAATTTCAATTGGAAGAACGGCCTCCATACCATAGACTAAGGAGAATGGAGTTGCCCCTGTTGAAGTACGCGCAGATGTGCGATAACCATGAAGAGCAAAAGGCAACATCTCATGCCAGTCTTTGTAGGTTACTGTCATTTTTTGTATGATTTTCTTGATGTTCTTGTTGGCAGCTTCCACCGCGCCGTTCATCTTTGGTCGATATGGAGAGGAATTATGATGCTTGATCTTGAACTGTGTGCAAAGTTCAGTAATCATTCTGTTGTTTAGATTTGTGCCATTGTCCGTGATAATCCGCTCAGAGATGCCATACCGACAAATGAGATTGTATTTGATGAACCGGGCTACCACATTTTTGGTGACAGAAGCAAATGAAGCTGCTTCTACCCACTTTGTGAAGTAGTCAATAGCGACCAGGATAAAGCGATGTCCGTTGGAGGCAGTAGGTTTGATTTCTCCAATCATATCAATACCCCACATTGCAAAAGGCCAAGGAGCCGTCAGGACGCTTAATGGAACTGGAGGTACATGTACTTTGTCAGCATATATCTGGCATTTGTGACATGTTCGGGAGCGATGATGGCAGTCTGTTTCCATGGTAGACCAGTAATAACCTGCTCTAAGGATTTTTTTAGCCATTGTATGTCCACTGGAATGAGTACCAAAGGCACCATTGTGTATTTCTTCCATGATCTGTTCTGCTTCCTTCTTGTTTACACAGCGAAGTAAAGTCGAGTCATGATTGCGTTTGTATAGGGTTCCATTGCTTAGAAAGAATTTGGCAGCAAATCTCCTTAGAAACTTTCTGTCATTAATGGATGCCCCTTCAGGGTACTCCTGAGTTTCGAGATATCTTTTTACCTCATGGAACCATGGTTTTTCCTCGGTTCCTTCGGTATTGATCTCATTGCAATAGGATGGTTCATCTTGCCTGTAGATGGTGATCATAGGCGCCTCGTTGTCCCACCTGACTTTGAACATGGATGACATGGTAGCTAAAGCATCAGCTAGTTGATTTTCCTCGCGTGGGATGTGTTCGAAAGTGATTTCTTCGAAGTAAAGAATCAAACTCAGCACATATTCTTTGTAAGGAATTAGATTCGGGTGCTTCGTGTCCCATTCCCCTTTGACTTGGTAGATTACCAAGGCCGAGTCTCCGTAGACTTCCAGGAATTTGATTCTTAGATCGATTGCAGCTTTGAGACCCAGAATACATGCTTCGTATTCGGCTATATTGTTAGTGCAATTGAAGCATAACCTGGCAGTGAATGGTGTATGACCTCCCGTGGGGGAAATGATCACAGCTCCGATGCCATTGCCAAGTGCATTAGAAGCTCCGTCAAAAACCATAGTCCACCGGGATCCTGGCCCGGGTCCTTCTTCTGGTCCTGATTGTTTGTAGTCATTGACTAGCATAATGTCTTCGTCTGGGAAGTCAAAGTTCAATGCTTGATAATCATCCACTGCTTGATGAGCCAGATGATCAGCTACCACACTTCCTTTGATTGCTTTTTGTGAAGTGTATTGAATGTCATATTCTGTTAAGATCATTTGCCATCTCGCTATTCTTCCAGAGAGAGCAGGTTTTTCGAACACGTATTTGATGGGATCCATCTTGGAGATTAGGAAAGTGGTGTGATTTAGCATGTACTGTCTTAGCCGGCGAGCTGCCCAAGCTAAGGCACAACAAGTTTTTTCGAGTAGTGAGTATCTTGTTTCACAATCGGTAAACTTTTTGCTAAGATAGTAGATTGCGTGCTCCTTTCGGCCGGATTCGTCATGTTGTCCTAGCACACACCCCATTGAGTCTTCTAACACAGTTAGGTACATTATCAGAGGTCTGCCTTCCACAGGTGGCAACAAGATTGGAGGTTTTTGGAGATATTCTTTGATTTTGTCAAAGGCTAACTGGCATTTGTCATTCCACCTTTCCACTTGATCTTTCTTCAACAGTTTGAAGATCGGCACACAAGTAGTAGTCATGTGGGCAATGAATCGGGCGATGTAATTCAGACGTCCCAAGAATCCTCTGACTTGTTTCTCGGTACGAGGTATAGGCATTTCTTGAATGGCTTTAACCTTGGCGGGATCAACCTCAATACCTTTGCTGCTGACGATGAAACCTAA